>NC_084575.2:21153066-21290566 GCF_033978685.3 Nerophis lumbriciformis
CAGCGATAAATTAGGGACAGCTTTAATTTAGATCAGGCCTGGGCAAATTCAGCCGGTTAAGCTTTTCAATCTGGCCCGCTGGACATTCCCAAATCATTTTTTTAGATCTTTAAGATCAAAACTGTAGCTGCCATTATGATGTGCAGTGATGACCGTAAGTAAGTCTTGAACTATACAAAGTATTTCAATGGTTGGAATCTTCACTTTTGCATGATATACTAGTTACCATGGTAATCTAATTAGTTACTATGGTAATTCAAGTCACAGCAGCTCAGACGAGGCACCAAGCAGTGTGGGTGGTGAGAGTTTCCACAGAGTGTTTCCAGAGCGACCAGCCTGAAATGCGGGTGTCAGGGACAGACGTGGAAGGAGATTTTTACAACAAAGTGATATATCAGATAGTAGTTATTTTTTCTTTTTTCGTTTTTTCACGTTCATATTTCGCTGTGTTTGTTGCATTTTTGTTGCGTTTCACTTGATTGTAAACTATGTCGATGGAGAGTGGGTGTGACGTTCACATGTTGTCAATATTCAGTGTTTTATCGTTCATAGTTAATATTGTAAATCCCACATTCTTTATTTTCATGTACATTCTGGGTGTCTCATTCAGTAAAATTCCATTCAGTTTTTTAAGGCGGTGTGTCATAACGTTTTTAGCATTAGGACATTATTGTGAGGTTTTGTATTAGTGATCCTAAAAATCAGATATACCGGCCCCCAGACACATTTTTTTCTCTAAGTTTGGCCCCCCTAAGCAAAATAATTGCCCAGGCCCGATTGTAAAATATGTCGATGGAGAGGGGGTGTGACGTTCATATGTTGTCAATATTCAGTGTTTTATCGTTCATAGTTAATATTGTGAATCACACAATATTTAATTTCATGTACATTCTGGGTGTCTCATTCAGTAAAAAAAATTTAAAGTCCATTCCGATTTTTGAAGGGTTGTTGCATTTTTGTTGCTTTCCACTTGGTTGTAAAATATGTCGATGGAGAGGGGGTGTGACGTTCATATGTTGTCAATATTCAGTGTTTTATCGTTCATAGTTAATATTGTAAATCCCACATTTTTTATTTTCATGTACATTCTGGGTGTCTCATTCAGTCAAAAAATTTAAAATTCCATTCCGTTTTTTAAGGCGGTCTGACATAACGTTTTTAGCATTCAGACATTATTGTGAGGTTTTGTATTAGTGTTCCTAGAAATAGATATACTGGCCCCAGACACATTTTTTTCTCAAAATTTGGCCCCCCTAAGCAAAATAATTGACCAGGCCCAATCGTAAAATATGTCGATGGAGAGGGGGTGTGACGTTCATATGTTGTCAATATTCAGTGTTTTATCGTTCATAGCTAATATTGTAAATCCCACATTCTTTATTTTCATGTACATTCTGGGTGTCTGGGCAGCACGGTGGCAGAGGGTTTAGTGCATCTGCCTCACAATACGAAGGTCCTGAGTAGTCTTGGGTTCAATCCCGGGCTCGGGATCTTTCTGTGTGGAGTTTGCATGTTCTCCCCGTGACTGCGTGGGTTCCCTCCGGGTACTCCGGCTTCCTCCCACCTCCAAAGACATGCACCTGGGGATAGGTTGATTGGCAACACTAAATTGACCCTAGTGTGTGAATGTGAGTGTGAATGTTTGTCTATCTGTGTTGGCCCTGCGATGAGGTGGCGACTTGTCCAGGGTGTACACCGCCTTCCGCCCGATTGTAGCTAAGATAGGCTCCAGCGCCCCCCGCGACCCCAAAAAGAATAAGCGGTAGAAAATGGATGGATGGATTCTGGGTGTCTCTTTCAGTCAAAAATTTTTAAATTTCATTCCGTTTTTTGAGGTTTGTTGCATTCCTGTTGCGTTTCGCTTGATTGTAAAATATGTAAATCGAGAGGGGGTGTGATGTTCATCTGTTGTCAATATTCAGTGTTTTATCGTTTCTAGTTAATATTGTAAATCACACATTCTTTATTTTCATGTACATTCTGGGTGTCTCATTCAGCCTTAGTGGCCACATGCGTGGACAGCACCTTTTAGCTCTTATTTCCAAAATTGTGCACACTACTGAATTGGGGTCTTATGGCCGCTTATGTGGACACTTATACTGCCATCAGGTGGTGTCAGAAGAGTATAACATACAATAGAATTTGGAAAAAAAAAGTGTAAAAATTTAAATGAGCATGTCACTACATGTGAAGTACACGTTTGTGTACCTATGGACTAAGTACAACATATCAAAAGATGATTTTTTTGTTTTTTATTCTAATTAGGGTCCAATAAGCCCAAATAGCAAAGAGAAATGAAAAAAAGCATGTAAACAAACAGCTTGGGCCTTAAGAGGTTAAGACATTATTGCAGTGGTTCTTAACCTTGTTGGAGGTACCGAACCCCACCAGTTTCATATGCGCATTCACCGAACCCTTCTTTAGTGAAAAATGAAATGTTTTTTTTTTTTCAAATTCAAGACCAAGTTATATGTTTTGGGTAACACTTTAGTATGGGGAACATATTCTAACTAACAAAGACTTAATTTAGAGTTATTTGGTTAGGGTTAGGGTTAGAGGGTTAGGGCCAGGGTTAGAGGGTTAGGGTTATAATAAGGCCATGCCGAATAAGGCATTAATAATTACGACTAGTTAAGAGCCAATATGTTACTAATTTGCATGTTAATAAGCAACTAATTAATGGTGAATATGTTCCCCATACTAAAGTGTTACCATGTTTTTTTACTGGTGCACAAAATGAACCGTGCATGAACATCACCTTGTTCAAACAACAAAACCAACACAGTGCATAAACTCACAACAAATTACACACCTGCAAATCAGTGTGACTTCTGCTGTTGCCGTATCCGTAATACGCCGATAGGGAGAAGTTTTTATTTACACGATGAGTCGGGTGTGTCTTGACCTCCGCCGAACCCCTGAGCCCGACTCACCGAACCCATAGGGTTCGATCGAACCCAGGTTAAGAACCACTGCATTATTGTGAGGTTTTGTATTAGTGTTCCTAAAAATCCGACATACCGGCCCCCAGACAAAAAAATGTTCTCTAAATTTGGCCCCCCGAAGCAAAATAATTGCCCAGTCCCGATTTAGAATCATCCCTTTCTGCGTTCAAATATTCGTATCCACTTTCTTCCTTTTTTGTTTTTTTTGTTTTTGCAAAAAAGTTGTTCTCCAAAACTTTCTTTTCCTCTCCTCCCCACCCCTTCGCTGCCCTCTGTCCCAGGTCGCAGCTGACGGGGCGGTGGGAGGGCCGGGTGGGCAGAACAATGGGAGCGCGATGCAGGGATTGTGGGAGAGAATCTAGGCTGGAGCCACAGAGTCTGGAGCACCCCTCCACTCCCCTCATCCAGCTTTTGTTCAGCTGCAAAAGCTATCAGCACTTCCTACTGACACCAACAATAACTCCACACAGCTGGGCCCTTTTTCTAGGCTGTTTACAGCACATCAAGGCGAGAGAAGACACTGGGAGGAGGCCAGAGAGAGGAGGGCAAAGGAAAGTGAAACATATTAGCTCCCTATTTTAACCCACATAATGGCAGTGCCCGCTTCCAGCTCCCATTCCCCCCTTTTATTACCCACACGGGATTCATTTCCCCAGTGGAGCCACTATGTCATACCGCTGACAGGCTACTGTTGGTGGCGGTATGTCGCAACACCCTGCAGCTATCAAGGCGGCGCTGGAATTGATGGATTTTCGAATGCATCATTGTGTATCTCCCATTGTTCCATTTGGCGGAGGGGAAACATATTTATGCAACACGCCCTGCAAATTAAGCACGTTACAATACGGCAAAAGTCGGGTGCGGGAATTCCTTCAGAGGAAATGGGACATTCCAGCACACTTTTTTTTTAATTTTTTTTATTGCTGCTAGGACAATGCGTAGTTGCTCATACTACTTCCTGAAACATGAAAGTGGCTTAAGTCACAAGAATGGCGGCTGGGAATAAATATGTTCTTAGACAGAGGCTTTTATTAGACACGCTTGACAAGTTACTCGAAGGAACATCAATTACGTGATTATTTTTGAACTATGCAAGCTAAAGTCGTCCCGATACCAACATTTTTGGTCATGTGTTTCGATACTTTTCAAAATAAAGGGGACCACAAAAATGTAATTATTGACTTTATTCTAACAAAAAAATCTTATGATTAGAGATGTTCAATAATGGCTTTTTTGCTGATATTCCGATATTGTCGCAACTCTTAATTCCGATATCAACTGATACCGATATATACAGTCGTGGAATTAACACATTATTATGCCTATTTTTGTTGTGATGCCCCGCTGGATGCATTAAACAATGTAACAAAGTTTTCCAAAATAAATCATCTCAAGTTATGGAAAAAAAAATGCCAACACGGCACTGCCATATTTATTATTGAAGTCACAAAGTGCATTATTTTTTTTTAACATGCCTCAAAACAGCAGCTTGGAATTTGGGACATGCTTTCCCGGAGAAAACATGAGGAGGTTGAGGTGTGGGGGGTAGCGGGAGGGGTGTATATTGTAGCGTCCCGGAAGAGTTAGTGCTGCAAGGGGTTCTGGGTATTTGTTTTGTTGTGTTTATGTTGTGTTACGGTGCGGATGTTCTCCCGAAATGTGTTTGTCATTCTTGTTTGGTGTGGGTTCACAGTGTGGCGCATATTTGTAACAGTGTTAAAGTTGTTTATACGGCCACCCTCAGTGTGACCTGTATGGCTGTTGACCAATTATGCCTTGCATTCACTTGTGTGTGTGCAAAAAGCCGCAGATATTATGTGATTGGGCCGGCATGCATAGGCAGTGCCTTTAAGGTTTATTGGCGCTCTGTACTTCTCCCTACGTCCGTGTACCACTCCGTACAGCAGCGTTTTAAAAAGTCATAAATCTTACTTTTTGAAACCGATGCCGATAATTTCCGATATTACATTTTAAAGCATTTATCGGACATCTCTAGTTGAATGTTTACTGTATAAACCTGCCTTAGGACAACAGATGAAAATGAGCTATTGTGCTATCCCCGGCATATTTACATTGTTGCTCTATGTTGATGAATATGCATTGTCCTAATTCAAATAAATAAATAGATAAATAAATAAATAAAATAAACAAACCGCGTTATAATTTTTTTATATCGGCATGCCGATATTATCAGCCGATAAATGCTTTAAAATGTAATATCGGAAATTATCGGTATCGGTTTTTCTATTATCCGTATCGGTTTTTTTTTTTTTTAGTAAATCAACATAAAAAACACAAGATACACTTACAATTAGTGCACCAACCCAAAAAAACCTCCCTCCCCCATTTACACTCATTCACACTCATTCACATAAAAGGGTTGTTTCTTTCTGTTATTAATATTCTGGTTCCTACATTATATATCAATATATATCAATACAGTCTGCAAGGGATACAGTCCGTAAGCACACATGATTGTGCGTGCTGCTGGTCCACTAATAGTACTAACCTTTAAGTTAATTTTACTCATTTTCATTAATTATTAGTTTCTATGTAACTGTTTTTATATTGTTTTACTTTCTTTTTTATTCAAGAAAATGTTTTTAATTTATTTATCTTATTTTATTATTTTTAAAAAAAAGAACCATATCTTCACCATACCTGGTTGTCCAAATTAGGCATAATAATGTGTTAATTCCACGGGTGTATATACCGGTATCGGTTGATATCGGTATCGATAATTAAGAGTTGGACAATATCGGAATATCGGATATCGGCAAAAAGCCATTATCGGACATCCCTATTTTTTTATATTATTTTTTATTTATTTTGTTGAATAAAATTCTACCCAAACATTTAATCAAGTCAAACACAAACAAGGCAACAGAAGAAGGATCCAACACCTAAATCTGTAGAGCAGATACGGGCGTCTACATCAACAATATCATTTGCCTGAGTAACTGTACAGGATAGATAAAATATATATATATTTTTTTGATATATTTTGAATCGATTAAAAATCGTTACGAATAAAAAAAAAAATCGCCATTCATTGGAATTTTTTTTTTTTTTTACACCCCTCCTGTTGGAAGCGAATAAGAGCAAAAACATCACGTCATCAACAATCATGTACATTCTGGGTGTCTCATTCAGTAAAAAAAATTAAAATTCCATTCCGTTTTTTAAGGCGGTCTGACATAACGTTTCAAAGGCCTTAGTGGCCACATGCGTGGACAGCACCTTTTAGCTCTTATTTCCAAAATTGTGTACACTACTGAATTGGGGTCTTATGGCCGCTTATGTGGACACTTATACTGCCATCCAGTGGTGTCAGAAGAGTATAACATACAATGGAATTTGGGGGGAAAAAAGTGTAAAAATAAAAATTAGCATGTCACTACACATGAAGTACACGTTTGTGTACCTATGGACTAAGTACACCATATCAAAATGTCATAACTTGGACTGTAGAGTTTTTGTTTTCCCGAGATGCAAGTGAATTTGGATCGGACATGGCTAGAAGGTGGGTACATGATTTATTTTAAACACTAAAAAACTACAAAACAGAAGCAATCAAAAGGCGCGCACAATGGCGGAGGTAAAAAACTTGGCGAATGAAAACAAAACTTGCACAAAAGCAGAAACTGTGAACACGAAATAAAACCACTTACCGTATTTTCCGCACTATAAGCCGCCCCGGGTTATTAGCCGCACCTTCAATGAATGGCATATTTCAAAACTTTGTCCACCTATAAGCCGCCCCGGACTATAAGCCGCGCCTACGCTGCGCTAAAGGGAATGTCAAAAAAACAGTCAGATAGGTCAGTCAAACTTTAATAATATATTAAAAACCAGCGTTCTAACAACTCTGTCCCAAAATGTACGCAAATGTGCAATCACAAACATAGTAAAATTCAAAATAGTGCAGAGCAATAGCAACATAATGTTGCTCGAACGTTAATGTCACAACACACAAAATAAACATAGCGCTCACTTTCTGAAGTTATTCTTCATTCGTAAATCCTTCGAATTCTTCGTCTTCGGTGTCCGAATTGAAAAGTTGGGCAAATGTGGGATCCAAAATGGCCGGTTCCGTCTCATCGAAGTCATCGGAGTCAGTGTCGCTGTTGTCCAGCAGTTCTGTGAATCCTGCCTTCCGGAAAGCTCGGACCACAGTTGTGACCGAAATATCTGCCCAGGCATTTACGATCCACTGGCAGATGTTGGCGTATGTCGTGCGCTGTCTCCCTGTCTTAGTGAAGGTGATGTTGGCGTCGTCTGGCGCTGTCTCCCTGTCTTAGTGAAGGTGTGTTCGCCTTCTGTCATCCATTGTTCCCACGCAGTTAGCAGTCTAGCTTCGAATGCCCTGTTGACACCAATATCTAGCGGCTGGAGGTCTTTTGTCAATCCACCCGGAATGACGGCGAGTATTGAATTAAGCGCGTAAGCGTGTCTCTTAATGTGATGTTATGAGCTAGCAAATATAACAACTACACTACCCAGCATGCAACGATAGTGACGAGCATGCGCGGTAGCCCTGAGAAGCGTTGTATGCTGGGAGTTAGAATGTGGTTATGAGCACGCTGTGAGTAAACGTTGAGAACTCAGTTAACACGCCTCGTCTGCATTATTTATAATTAGACAGACAACACACTTAATAGGAGCCATTTTGGGGTCTTTACATAAACACACAAATGGAAATGAAACGTCACATATCCCAGCATGCACCGCGCGCTTCTTCTACGGGGAAAAAAGATGGCGGCTGTTTACCGTAGTTGCGAGACCGAAACTTTATGAAAATGAATCTTAATATTTATCCATATATAAAGCGCACCGGGTTAAAAGGCGCACTGTCAGCTTTTGAGAAAATTTGTGGTTTTTAGGTGCGGCTAATAGTGCGGAAAATACGGTACTGTGGCATGGGGCTGTGAACATGGCTTGATACGAGAGGATAGCAGGGTTAGAAAAGATATGACACCAGGACGAACAACAGAAAATGAAAAGCTTAAATAACACAGACATGATTAACAACAGGTGCGTGACTCAAAACAGGTGCGTGACATGACAGGTGAAAACTAATGGGTTGCTATGGTGACAAACGAGTGCACAATGAGTCCAAACGTGGAACAGGTGAAACTAATGGGTAACCATGGAAACAAGACAAGGGAGTGAATAGCCAGAAACTAAAGAGTCCAATAACTAAACAAAACAAAACATGATTACACAGACATGACACAAAAGATGATTTTTAGTTTTTATTCTAATTAGGGTCCAATAAGCCCAAATAGCAAAGAGAAATAAAAAAAAAGCATGTAAACAAACAGCTTGGGCCTTAAGAGGTTAAGACATTATTGCAGTGGTTCTTAACCTTGTTGGAGGTACCGAACCCCACCAGTTTCATATGCGCATTCACCGAACCCTTCTTTAGTGAAACATGAAATGTTTGTTTTTTTCAAATTCAAGACAAAGTTATATGTTTTTGGTAACACTTTAGTATGGGGAACATATTCTAAGTAACAAAGACTTAATTTAGAGTTATTTGGTTAGGGCAGGGGTTGGCAACCCAAAATGTTGAAAGAGCCATATTGAACCAAAAATACAAAAACAAATCTGTCTGGAGCCGCAAAAAAATAAAAGCCATATCACATACAGATAGTGTGTCATGAGATATAAATTGAATTAAGAGGACTTAAAGGAAACTAAATGACCTCAAATATAGCTACAAATGAAGCATAATGATGCAATATGTACATATAGCTAGCCTAAATAGCATGTTAGCATCGATTAGCTTGCAGTCATGCAGTGACCAAATATGTCTGATTAGCACTCCACACAAGTTAATAACATCAACAAAACTCACCTTTCATGTACAACCTTAAAAGTTTGGTGGACAAAATGAGACAGAAAAAGAAGTGGCATAAAACACGTCCTAGAAAGTCGGAGAACGTTATACATGTAAACAAACTACAGTGAGTTCAAGGAACGCCAAAATTAGTAGGACAAAACGGCGCTTGCCAAATACTCGAATCAGTGAAGCATGTTTAATATAAACAGTGTGCTTTATAACAATTAGGGAGGTTTGTGTCATGTTGGTCCTCCCACAGGAACCATATTAAAACCAAAAATATATTTTTTCCCCCTCATCTTTTTCCATTTTTCATACATTTTTGAAAAAGCTCCAGTGAGCCACTAGGACGGCGCTAAAGAGCCGCATGCGGCTCTAGAGCCGCGGGTTGCCGACCCCTGGGTTAGGGTTAGGGTTAGAGGGTTAGGGCCAGGGTTAGAGGGTTAGGGTTATTATAAGGCCATGCCGAATAAGGCATTAATAATTACTTAATAATGACTAGTTAAGAGCCAATATGTTACTAATTTTCATGTTAATATATATATATATTTTGAATCGATTAAAAATCATCACGAATAAAAAAAATCGCCATTCATTGGAAAAGCTTTTTTTTTTTTTCACACCCCCACTGTTGGAAGCGAATAAGAGCAAAAACATCACGTCATCAACAATCTGTACGCACACACACACACACACACACACATACACACACACACACACACAAACACACACACAAGCTGCCTCCTCGCACCTGTGGGATTAGGTTCCAGTTCCTAGTCAGGCTCTTCCTGTTTGCAAGATAATGATCGCACCTGTGCGCAGGTGTGTGGAGAGGCGTACACCAGCCTGGGAGTGGGTGTGTGCGTTAACTTTTTTTTTTTTTTTTTTTTTACCACACAGTGTCACATCTTTTGTGAGAAGTGGCGACGAGTGACTGATGACAGGAAGTCTTGCCATTTAGTGTATCAGCTGCTGGATTCCTGGAGATGCTGGTGTGCTCTGTGGCCTGGCACCTCCCTGCTAGCTCTGTAATGACTGAGGACCCGTGGTCGGGAGTCACTTCCTGTGGGAGTCCTGCTTCAGAGCTGTGTCATCAGCAGCGCAGACTGGCCGGAGCCTGTTGGGTGTTTTTTTTTATTTTTATTTTTTTTGTAATCCTTGTCTGGGTGGGTGGATGCCCTTCTCTGGGAGCCACTGGGCAGGTCACTATCTGCATCTGCAGTCCTTATCTATCTTTGAAGGCCCGCAGGTGTCTTTTGGTCTGCGTCCTTGGCCTAAACAGCGACAGTTTGGTCTTCTCTCGCCAGTGTGTATGTGTGTGTGTGTGTGTGTGCAGACCCCTCCTAACACCCCTGTGTCCATCTCCCTGCGCCTGGTTCCCACACACACTATCAAAGCCCTTTAATGGCTTCTAATTAGCTCCCCATCTGCTGGTGACAGCGCACTGGTGGCATGCTAAAGCACCCATTGAGAGCAAAGACATTGTGCTCTGGAATACTTTCCACTCCAGTGGCAATTGCCTGGAGAGAGAGCTTTAGTCGGGGGGCGGGGGGGCTGGTGAGCGCGGTGGGGGGTGTTTGGTGAGACGGAGGGGATGCTCGGTGGTGTTCTCTACCATCACGGCTCGGGGGTGGGTGGGTGGGGACACAATGGAAGACAGTGTTACGGCTTGTTGCGAATTTAATAACGCTCAAGTCCCTCATCCGTCCACGGCCTCCTTTCACTTCTTTCCGGCAAACGGTTCCGCTGGCGAAGTCACACATGAGTTTTACAATATACCACAGGCCTGGGCATTTATTTTGACTCGGGTGGGCCAAATTTTGAGAAAAAATTGTGTCTGGGAGCCGGTATATTTGATTTTTAGGAACACTAATTAGGGATGTCCGATAATGGCTTTTTTGCCGATATTCCGATATTGTCCAACTCTTAATTACCGATTCCGATATCAACCAATACCGATATATACAGTCGTGGAATTAACACATTATTATGCCTAATTTGGACAACCAGGTATGGTGAAGATAAGGTCCTTTTACCTCCCTGCTTGGCACTCAGCGTCAAGGGTTGGAATTTTTTATTTATTTTTTATTTTTTATTTAGCCTTTATTTAACCAGGTAAAAAAATCCCATTGAGATCAAAGATCTCTTTTCCAAGGGAGACCTGGCCAAGAGGGCAGCAGCAAGGTTACATTAAAAACAGTAAACAACACATAAAACATCACATTTACAACATTAAAACTTGCTCACATGACACATGCGCATACAGACAAGGTAGACTGCAGTCCTTTCACAGAAGCTTTAAACTCATTTAATGTAACAAGGGTTTGAAGTTTAATATTCGATTGTAGGTTATTCCAAGCCAATTGGGGGTTAAATCACCAAAAATGATTCCCGGGCGCGGCCACCGCTGCTGCTCACTGCTCCCCTCACCTCCCAGGGGGTGATCAAGGGTCAAATGCAGAGAATAATTTCGCCACACCTAGTGTGTGTGTGTGTGACAATCATTGGTACTTTAACTTTAACTTAAAAAAAAAAAATGTATTAAATAAAATAAGATGAATAAATTAAAAACATTTTCTTGAATAAAAAACAAAGTAAAACAATATAAAAACAGTTACATAGAAACTAGTAATTAATGAAAATGAGTAAAATTAACTGTTAAAGGTTAGTACTATTAGTGGACCAGCAGCACGCACAATCATGTGTGCTTACGGACTGTATCCCTTGCAGACTGTATTGATATATATTGATATATAATGTAGGAACCAGAATATTAATAACAGAAAGACACAACCCTTTTGTGTGAATGAGTGTAAATGGGGGAGAGAGGTTTTTTGGGTTGGTGCACTAATTGTAAGTGTATCTTGTGTTTTTTATGTTGATTTAATAAAAAATAAAAAAATAAAATGAAATAAAAAAAAATGATACCGATAATAAAAATAAAAAAAAGGATACCGATACCTGCCGATATTATCGGACATCTCTAACACTAATACAAAACCTCACAATAATGTCTGAGTGCTAAAAACGTTATGACAGACCGCCTCTAAAAAACGGAATGGATTTTTTTTTTTTTACTGAATTAGACACCCAGAATCCATCCATCCATCCATCTTCTTCCGCTTATCCGAGGTCGGCTCGCGGGGGCAGCAGCCTAAGCAGAGAAGCCCAGACTTCCCTCTCCCCAGCCACTTCGTCCAGCTCCTCCCGGGGGATCCCGAGGCGTTCCCAGGCCAGCCGGGAGACATAGTCTTCCCAACGCAGGACGAGAAATAGCCAAACATGCTACACTACACACTACAGGAGGATACAATAGCTCACCGCTAACAGCAAGTGAGCTTTCCTGAATGTAAACAAATGCCATGGGTGGATCTACAGAGACATCGACTGTAACGATACCAAGTATAAGAGACGTATATACATACTTGCCAACCTTGAGACCTCCCAATTCGGGAGATGGGGGGTGGCGGGGTTAAGGGGGGCGGAGTTAAGGGGGGCGGGGTTTGGTGGTAGCGGGGAGTGTATATTGTAGCGTCCCGGAAGAGTTAGTGCTGCAAGGGGTTCTGGGTATTTGTTATGTTGTGTTTATGTTGTGTTACGGTGCGGATGTTCTCCCGAAATGTGTTTGTCATTCTTGTTTGGTGTGGGTTCCGAGTGTGGCGCATATTTGTAACAGTGTTAAAGTTGTTTATACGGCCACCCCCAGTGTGACCTGTATGCCTGTTGATCAAGTATGCTTGCATTCACTTATGTGTGTGTAAAAGCCGCATATATTAAGTGACTGGGCCGGCACGCTGTTTGTAAGGAGGAAAAGCGGACGTGACGACAGGTTGTAGAGGACGTTAAAGGCAGTGCCTTTAAGGCACGCCCCCAATATTGTTGTCTGGGTGGAAATCGGGAGAAATTCGGGAGAATGGTTGCCCCGGGAGATTTTCGGGAGGGTCACTGAAATTCGGGAGTCTCCCGGGAAAATCGGGGGGGTTGGCAAGTATGCGTATATAGTCAATAGTACAATGATTACATCGACATTTTTTACTATCACAAAATCTTTTGTCATTTTGTATTGTTTATAAACTCAGGAAATATGTCCCTGGACATAAAAAAACTTTAATTATGACCAATGTATGATCCTGTGACTACTTAGTATTGGATTGATACCAAAATGTGTCGTATCACCCCAAACTTATGTAAAAAAAAACAACAACAGAAAAATAGGTGTTTATAATACAGTGGTTCTTAACCTTGTTGGAGGTACCGAACCCCACCAGTTTCATATGTGCTTTTCACCGAACCCTTCTTTAGTAAAAAATAACATGTTTTTTTTTTCTTCAAATTGAAGACAAAGTTATATGTTTTTGGTAACACTTTAGTATGGGGAACATATTCTAAGTAACAAAGACTTAATTTAGAGTTATTTGGTTAGGGTTAGAGGGTTAGGGTTATAATAAAGCCATGCCGAATAAGGCATTAATAAGTACTTAATAATGTCTAGTTAAGAGCCATTATGTTACTAATTTGCATGTTAATAAGCAACTAATTAATGGTGAATATGTTCCCCATACTAAAGTGTTACCATGTTTTTTTTACTGTTGCACAAAATGAACCGTGCAAAGAACAAAACCAACACAGTGCATAAACTCACAACAAATTACACACCTGCAAATCAGTGTGACTTCTGCTGTTGCCGTATCCGTAATACGCCGATAGGGAGAAGTTTTTATTTACACGATGTGTCTTGACCTCCGCCGAACCCCTGAGCCCGACTCATCGAACCCCTAGGGTTCGATCGAACCCAGGTTAAGAACCACTGTTATAATATTTGAACAGAAGTGTAGATAGAACATGTTAAAAGAGAAAGTAAGCAGATATTAACAATAAAAAGTTAAAGTTAAAGTTAAAGTACCAATGATTGTCACACACACACTCGGTGTGGCGAAATTATTCTCTGCATTTGACCCATCACCCTTGATCACCCCCTGGGAGGTGAGGGGAGCAGTGGGCAGCAGCGTTGGCCGCGCCCGGGAATCATTTGTGGTGATTTAACCCCCAATTCCAACCCTTAATGCTGAGTGCCAAGCAGGGAGGTAATGGGTCCCATTTTTATAGTCTTTGGTATGACTCGGCCGGGGTTTGAACTCACAACCTACCGATCTCAGGGCGGACACTCTAACCACTAGGCCACTGAGTAGGTAAATAAATAAATCAATAAATGAACAAGTAGATTAATATTCCATTTTCTACAGCGTGTCCCTCATAACTTTGACAAAATAATACATTGGGAAATGACACAATATGTTACTGCATATGTCAGCAGCCAAATTTAAGAGTCTTTGTTTGCTTACTTACTACTAAAAGAGTAGTTGTTTAGTATTTTCACTATGTTCAAGTGTGAGACAGGCCCCTTCTTTGGCTATTTTTAAGACCCTTCTTAAAACCCATTTTTATTCACTGGCTTTTAACCCAGCATGAGACTTTGAACTGTTTTTAGCTTTTAACTTTTTGAACTGTTTTTAACTTTTAAACTGTTTTTATCTAACAAACTGTTCTTAGGGTAATTTATATTTGCTTTTTAAATGTGTATTTTTATTTCTGTTTTAAATTTTATTTTTTAGTCTGTCCTTTGCCTCTATTTCTTTGGTGTACAGCCCTTTGTTTTTCAACTGTGCTTGTCTTTAAAGGGCTTTATAAATAAAGTTGGTATGGTATGTTATTTAATGCCAAAATTGTTCTTTGATTGCAAAAGGAAACATATGTTTATTGTAGAGATGTCCGATGACATCGGACTGCCGATATTATCGGCCGACAAATGCTTTAAAATGTAATATCGGAAATTATCGGTATCGGTTTCAAAAAGTATATTTTAAGACTTTTTAAAACGTTGCTGTGTACACGGACATAGGGAGAGGTACAAAGCGCCAATAAACCTTAAATGCACTGCTTTTGCGTGCCGGCCCAATCACATAATACCTACGACTTTGCATAAACACAAAAGTGAATGCCAAGCATACTTGGTCAACAGCCATACAGGTCACACTGAGGGTGGTCGTATAAACAACTTTAACACTGTTACAAATATGCGCCACACTGTGAACCCACACCAAACAAGAATGACAAACACATTTCGGGAGAACATCCGCACCGTAACACAACATAAACACAACAGAACAAATACCCAGAACCCCTTGCAGCACTAACTCTTCCGGGACGCTACAATACCCTTGAAAACCCCGCCCACCTCAACCTCCTCATGCTCTCTCAGGGAGAGCATGTCAAAAAAAATATTGCACTTTGTGACTTCAATAATTAATATGGCAGTGCCATGTTGGCATTTTTTTCCATAACTTGAGTTGATTTATTTTGGAAAACCTTGTTACATTGTTTAATGCATCCAGCGGGGCATCGCAACAAAATTAGGCATAATAATGTGTTAATTCCACGACTGTATATATCGGTATCGGTTGATATCGGAATCGGTAATTAAGAGTTGGACAATATCGGAATATCGGATATCGGCAAAAAAGCCATTATCGGACATCTCTAGTTTATTGTATCATAATATTTTCTTTTAAAATAAGCCAATAATGACATTTTTTTGTGGTTCCCTTTATTTTGAAAAGAATCAAAGTATAAAAGAAAAGGTGTTTGGTACTGGTACCAAAACATTGGTATCGGGACAACCCTAGTTTACACTGACTTCGCATTGAGGTCACAGTAAAACTGACAACACAACCTGATGAGCCCCTCCATTGTCTCGATGAGGCCAGCGGCCATACAGTGAACAATGGACGCACCTCTATAGAAACTGTAAGTGTAGCCTAATGAGGCCTCTTCATTAGCAGAACCCGTCTATGTGTGAATGCTAGCCGCTTGTCACAGCCTACGAGGCTATGTCCTCCCCAGGACTCCAGCAGAGTCCTGGTCCACTGGTAGCAGAAGGAGGACCAGCTGTTCCCAGCTGGTAGCCAGAAGATGCCCATGGGGGACAGGCCTGATTGCTGCTGGCCAGCTGCCTCAGCACCCCAACCCCCTTTCACTCCTTAGCGCCCGTTAAGAACAAACAAAACACTATCACAACTTTTTTTTTTCTTTTTTTTTTTCCAACTTTTAACTCATGATCGTATCACATGATACACACACAGGGCAGTGATCCATAAACACTTAGCCACACGGGAACAAATATTGTTTCTAATGTGTTTGATTTTTCAGAAGTTGGTGGTGTAGCCAAAAACTGTATTTAGTGTACAAAACATAAAACCAGTGAGGTTGGCACGTTTTGTAATTCGTAAATAAAAACAGAATACAATGATTTGCAAATCCTTTTCAACTTGTACTCAATTGAATAGACTGCAAAGACAAGATATTAATGTTCGAACTGAGAAACTTGTTTTTTTTTGCAAATAATCATTAACTTAGAATTTAATGGCAGCAACACATTGTAAAAAAGTTGTCACAGGGGCATTTTTACCACTGTGTTACATGGCCTTTCCCTTTAACAACACTCTGTAAACGTTTGGGAACTGAGGAGACTAATTTTTGAAGCTTTTCAGGTGGAATTTTTCCCATTCTTGCTTGATGTACAGCTTAAGTTGTTCAACAGTCTCTGTTGTTGTATTTTAGGCTTCAGACTGCGCCACACATTTTCAATGGGAGACAGGTCTGGACTACAGGCAGGCCAGTCTAGTACCCGCACTCTTTTACTATGAGTAAATAAGCAGGGGCGTCCATGATAACGTTGCTTAGATGGCAACATATGTTGCTCCAAAACCTGTATGTACCTTTCAGGATTAATGGTGCCTTCACAGATGTCTAAACTACCCATATTTTGGGCACTAATACACCCCCATACCACATACTTGCCAACCTTGAGACCTACGATTTCGGGAGGTGGGGGGTGCGGGGCGTGGTCGGGGGTGGGACTGGGGCGTGGTTGTGGGCTGGGGCGTGTTTAAGAGGGGAGGTGTATATTGACAGCTAGAATTCACCAATTCAAGTATTTCATACATATACATATACACACACACACACACACACATATATATATATATATATATATATATATATATATATATATATATATATATATATATATATATATATATATCCTGAAAATATGCAAACAAAACTGTGTTTAGATAATTGATACTTCAAACTTGCATAAATAAATCTTAAGGAATATAACATAACTTGGCTTCTGAGAGCTTCAAAATGTAATGAATAAAATGCTAAAGTTGTTGATAAACAAGCAATTATCTTAATAATTATATATGGTAATTTTAAATGAATTATTATGATAATTTAAAATTAATTATTTCATATATGTTTATTTTAATGTATAATTATATGGCTGGATGTAATAAGGCGTCAGAAAAAATACAAATAAAAATACAATTAATTTTAATGTTTTTAGCAAAATATAGTAAAAATGTATTTAGTTTTTTTTTTTAAATAAATTAATAAATACATTTATTTTTAGGTAAGATAAACATAATAATACAATTTATCTCTAGTCTGGATGATTTAGTTCTTGTCACCCTGTTGTCCTCCCGTCATAAAAAAAAGGCTGTCCTCACTCAGGTCCGCATGGAGCTGGAGGGGGCGTGGCCTCCAGCTCTGGCTGAAAATCGGGAGATTTTCGGGAGAATATTTGTCCCGGGAGGTTTTCGGGAGAGGCGCTGAATTTCGGGAGTCTCCCGGAAAATTCGGGAGGGTTGGCAAGTATGCCATACCATCACAGATACTGGCTTTTCAACTTTGCGCCTATAACAATCCGGATAGTTCTTGTCCTCTTTGTTACGGAGAACACGACGTCCACAGTTTCCAAAAACAATTTGAAATGTGGACTCGTCAGACCACAGAACACTTTTCCACTTTGCATCAGTCCATCTTAGATGAGCTCCGGCCCAGCGAAGCCGGCGGCGTTTCTGGGTGTTGTTGATAAATGGCTATCGCTTTGTATAGTAGAGTTTTAACTTGCACTTACGGATGTAGCGACAAACTGTGGTTACTGACAGTGGGTTTCTGAAGTGTTCCTGAGTAAACAAAAGAGTAAACAAAAAAACAGCTCATGAAAACAGAGCAAAGGAGCCTGAGGTTGGATTTACACTGAAGGTCTAAAGCCTGGATTATGCTCCTGCGTTGTCACTACAACGCCGTCTTGATCATTTTAATAGCTCGCTGTCCGGGTTGAGCGTGTGACGTGCAATTCTCTGCCGAGACATTGCGGAGCAAATACGGTTGCAAATATTGATCCGAAATCAGAGGGGAGGGCGTTAGCTAAGGGGGGCTATATACGCCCTTTGAACGAGTCATAAACACACAGGAAATAGGAAATAATGAAGTTAAAGTTAAAGTTAAAGTACCAATTATTGTCACACACACACTAGGTGTGGCGAAATTATTCTCTGCATTTGACCCTTCACCCTTGATCACCCCCTGGGAGGTGAGGGGAGCAGTGAGCAGCAGCGATGGCCGCGCCCGGGAATCATTTTTTGGTGATTTAACCCCCAATTCCAACCCTTGATGCTGAATGTCAAGCAGGGAGGTCATGGGTCCCATTTTTATAGTCTTTGGTATGACTCGGCCGGGGTTTGAACTCACAACCTACCGATCTCAGGGCGGGCACTCTAACCACTAGGCCACTGAGTAGGTAAATAATGTAGTACAAGCCAACAAATCACAGCCTTTACGGTCCGCGTCACTGAGACACAAAAGAGGAAAGGAATTAACTTATGAACACATGCGATTAATTAGAAAAAATGATGGTGTTATGTATTAACGCAGATGAATCACCCAATTTATTTTCAGTGCATATGCTCATTTATTTTACAGGGGAACTGCACTTTTTGGGAGTTTTGCCTATCGTTCACAGTCATTATGAAAGACATGACAACAAATGTGTTTAAAAGAAATTCATTCTAAATATTAAATAAATGCAATGGAGCCTATGGGAACCACTCTATTCTGCCTATAAAGTGCTTAAATGATCCAAACACCTCCATTAGGTTTTATATACATGATGTAAATATGTAATGTAGTAACAGGCACATGTATAAAAACATTGAATACTTGATCATTTTAAGCATCATTTTAGAAATGCACATTATGTTCACTTTTTTTTTCTTCATCACTGATGATTACTCACTGCAGACTTCATGAGAGCCAATAAACATGATAAAACATCACTTACTGTACAATGTCTGCTGTCATTAAGATGCCGACTGCGAGGGTGTTCATATATTCTCATTTAGATGAAAAATGATCATAATCCTTGCAAAGAAACTGGGAGGAGTGGGGCGGGGTTTGGGTGACTAAGCGTCTTTTCCTGTCGTTCTCGCCGTTCCTGGGTCTAAATTGGATGTCAAAATGTATCAACTTGTCAGAATATGTCCTCAGCTTCTTCTGTCCAGGTGAGCTGCACAATTTATAATGTAAAATAAATGTACAGGGAGCAAGGAAACAGCAGACTCATGATGTAACACGGTAGTGATCACGGTGCCGCTATAAATAGTTTGTCTGCGTCAGCGCTTATAATAACAATATCACTAATACTTTGTTAGAGGGGACCTGCACTTTTTTGGGTTTTTTTTTGCATGTAATTCACAATCATTATGAGCAGGGGTCCCCAAACTTTTTGACTCCGGGGCCGCATTGGGGTAAAACAATTTGGCTGGGGGCCGCACTATATATATATATATATATATATATATATATATATATATATATATATATATGTATATGTGTGTGTGTGTGTGTGTGTGTGTGTGTGTGTATGTATATATATATATATATATATATATATATATATATACACATATATATATATATATATATATATATATATATATATATATATATATGTATGTGTGTGTGTGTGTGTGTGTGTGTGTGTGTATATATATATATATAAATTATATGTAAGTGTGTGTGTGTGTGTGTATATGTATATGTAAATGTGTATATATGTGTGTATACATGTATATGTATATGTCTATGTATATGTCCATGTATATATATATATATATATATGTATGTATATATATGTGTATATATGTGTACATATGTATATATATGTGTATATATGTAGATGTTTCTATATGTGTGTGTATATATATATATATATATATATATATATATATATATATATATATATATATATATATATATATATATATATATATATTCCTCGCGCACTAATTGACTTAAAGAGCGCACTTGCTGCATGTCACGTTATCGATGGTAAAATGCATTTTTAGACAATATGACTCGCCTGAGTGGCTAGGAGACGGTAGAAAATGGACTAGTAAGGACAAATTAAAAAATAATAATAATAATACAAAAAAAAAAAAAAAAAAAGTTTTTTTAACTTGGGACTTCCCGCGGGCCGGATTTTGTACGCTGGGGGGCCGTATCCGGCCCGCGGGCCGTAGTTTGGGGACCCCTGATTATGAGAGACAAGAACACACATGCATTTTTTTAAATTGTCTTTTAAAACAAATTTATAACTATTTTATACCTATTAAATACTATTACCGGTATTATACTAAATACCATTAAATACCTATTTTTCACTATTAACTTTATTTTACTCAAACAATCAATTGTAATAAAAAGGGGATCATTGTACAATTGAGTTGGTTCAGTACATTATATTTAATTCAAATACTCTAGATTTGTCCCTTGCCACATTGCTACAAATATTGCAGCTTCATGACATTGCATAATTTTGGGGAATTTTTTAAAATTATTTTAAAATATTTTCTATAAGTTTTTGGTCCTATATTTGACATTTCAAGGAGAAAAAAAAAAAGACTAAATCAATTTTTAAATATTAGTACTGCAGTAGTCTTGGCCATGAGAGTAGACCAAACCAATCAGAGCATGATGTTTAGTATAACGGCCACTGATTGGTTCAGCCTCAGGCAGCATTACGATATTGGACGAAAAGAGTGTAAAGGTGATGTGACTAAAGGGTAGGGATGTGCAGATGGATTTTTGTGAAAAAGTATGTGATCGGTCATTGCTGATTCATGTCTTTTAATGCCGATCACAAACACGGATCCCGTCTGACTGACACCATTCATATTTAGTCCCCTAGTTGACAAGCGGCCAGCAGCTAATTATGTGTTTCCATACACAGTGAGGAGCCGCTCCCCTAAATTGATAATAATCACCTCCATTACGGCTAATAGACTGCATTTTCTAGTTCTAGTTTCATCATTATCAAGGACAATTATTACTGGAGGACGGGGTTAAACAAGCTTATAACTAAACTGGCTCGAAACAACACAAGTGGAAAGTAAAGTTTAAGAAGTGTAGATGGAATCACGTTACAGCAGAAAGTAAGCAGGTGTTCACAGGAAATCAACAAGTAGATTAATGAGAATTAAAAAGAGGATAATATAACAACTGTTGGCGTGTCTGCTTTGTCACAGTCAGGACAGGGCGGATCGATCCATACATTGTTGGTGTCGACACCAGTATCAGCATACGATTGATATAAGAGTAATTAAATAGATATTTCTATTTCCTCAATAATTTTGTTTTGTTGTTTTTGTTCATGTTTACGAACTCAGGGAATAATTCTCATGACACAGGGGGGGCTTTGAGGGCAAAAAACGAATTATTTAAATGGGTAAAGGCGTAATTATTGCTTTTGTTTAGCCGTTGTGAATAAGGAAGTAGTTGAAATATTGTGTTGATATTGTTACATTGTCAATAGCACTCACCATAAATAAATGTAAAAATGTACGGTTAATATATTTAATTGGTATCCGAATAAACCAAACACTCATGGTTGATCGTTATTGGAATCAGTGGCATAAAGCCCTAATCGGAACATTCCTACTAAATGGTCTTCTTTTATGTCTGAACGGTTCTCATTAGGCCCTTTTCCACCGCAGGAACTTTTACTGGAACTTTCCAATTTATATATACATATATATATATACAGTATATATATATATATATATATATATATATATATATATATATATATATATATATATATATATATATATATATATATATATATATATATATATATAAATCTCCTGATGATTGAGGGAACCCCCTCATGAAACAGGCCTGTAGAGATGAAATAGTCTTGTGATTTTTTTCCCCACACATACATATATATATATATATATATATATATATATATATATATATATATATATATATATATAATGTATACCCGGGGATTTTTAAAAGCCCCATTACAAAATGCTAGATTACTTGTTTATTTCCCATTTCTTGTGTATTTCTATTACAACCAACTTGACAACAGAGAGAAAGAAGAACAAAAGGAACGTTTGTGGGGCATCTGTGCAGTGAAGAACGCTGATAAGTGGAACTATCTTCCAGGGTTTTTACTCAGCCGGAGTTTTTAAATTTTTGTTCTTGTTTATTGATTCTAAAAAGGTAATTTCGATACGCAAAGCTACAAGCTTTTTAAACTTATTTACAGTGGAGTATGAAGCCGGACTGGAAGCATTGACCTCAGGTGCTTACTACTCTGACTTCGTTGGAGAAATGTGAAATAAAGGAGGCAGTACACGAGTAGAACAAAGGTAAATAACATAAAATATTACCTATTTACTTTATTACATGTTGTAAAAGCAGTCAGTGACACTGCATTTGTGTAGTTATTAGCTTCAACTTTTGTTGAACTTATCGGATACCAACTTATTAGCTTTACCATGAATTGATTAACGTGGACCCCGACTTAAACAAGTTGAAAAACTTATTCGGGTGTTACCATTTAGTGGTCAATTGTACGGAATATGTACTGTAGTGTGCAATCTACTAATAAAAGTCTCAATCAATCAAAAAAAACCAGAGTGAACGGAATGCTAATGCTAACAAGCTAACGCTAAAGCCGTTGTATTTATGTTGACGGCGTAAGATAAACCCTGACATTTATCATTTATATAATGTTTTGAAAGCTGGACACCTGTGTTTTGTTCAGGAGAGAACACACAGAAGCTAATACAAATAATAACAGAAGAAATGAACAAATTAAAAAGATAGTTTGACAAACTCAGACTATCTTTAATTCTTAGTACAACTAAAATAATGCTATTTGGTAACAGCAGAAGGGAAAGTCAAACACAAATAGACAGAGGAGACATTGAAAGGGTAAAATAAAACACATTTTTGGGTGTAATAATAGATGATAAAATGAATTGGAAACCTCATGTAAAAAATATACCTAGACCAAAAATCACTTCATATTCTTTACTGCTCACTAGTGTTACCATATCGGAGTTATTGTGCAGAAATATGGGGAAACAACTACAAATATGCGCTTCATTCATTAACGGTGTTACAAAAAAGATAAATTAGAATAATACATAATTTTGGATATAGCGAACATACAAACCCTTTATTTATTACATAAAAAATATTGAAATTCAACGACTTGGTGCATTATGGAATGGATTAACTAAAGAAATCAAACAAAGCACCAATATGATTCAGTTTAAGAGACTGTTCAAACTACAAGTGTTCACAAAGGACACAGAATAACAATTATGATGAACATCTTGAACCCTTTTTATTTATTTTTTTGAGATAATGATTATTCATGCATTTAATAGTGTTTACTTACTATGGTATATTATTTACTTATTTATTTATTCACTGTTCTGTTACGGAGAACAAGGAAAGGGGATAAAATTGCTATGGTATGAAAAGCGGCAGGATTAAAGAAGCTCAGCTTCTTCCTACTCCTTTTTGGACGTGCTGTAATGAAACAACTGGAAATGCAGGTTCGAAATGAACTGAACTGAACTGAACTGAACTGAACTGAAATATCATAATTTACCGAGAGGAAGACTTTCTGACTGTTGTACGTTGTGGACAAAAGCCTGACTTTTTATGAACAATTGGGTACACTTTATTTTTTAAATCCTATAGTTTTGTATATTATTGCTTTGTATTACATTTACTTACTTTTTTGTAAAATCACTCTGTCCTAATATTTCCTGTTTATCGTATCAGTGTATAAATATACTTAACCGATCTGATCTGTATAAACTACACAGAACTGTGAAATGCGGTGGAAACACAAACCACGCACTTCCACAGGAACCAAACTACAGGTTCCAGGAACCTAAAGTTGCTGAACTTTTGGTGGAAAAGGGCTTATTGTGTTTAAAAAGTTATTTAGTGTGTCATAGATGGACTTTTTAATGAATGATTCCTACTTTGTGAATAAATGAGGGACGACTGTAATTTAAAAATGTTTTAAATTTGAATAGTTGAATAGTTTTAAAGTTGAATAGTACTTTATATACTGTATTTATTTCATTTTTTATTACTTGGCATTTTATTGTTTATTAAAGTCATTAAATGCAAAGTGTGAATCAGTATCGGCATTGTCAATAAGTATTTGTATATATAGTATAAGTAGGTTTTGGTTAGGGTTAGGGTGGGGGGTGGGGAGGTGCACGGTCCATCGACAACCCGCCAAGGTGACGCCCAAACCAGATGCAAAGCCCCCCGAGGACCCCGATCAAAAATTCCAAATGGGTAGTGAATGTTGTGTCATGTGTAAATTGATTTACTTGGACCCAGACTTAAACAAGTTGAAAAACGTATTCGGGTGTTACCATTTAGTGGTCAATTGTACGGAATATGTACTATACTGTGCAATCTACTAATAAAAGTTTCAATCAATCAATCAATCAAACACATCTTTGGTAAAATCTAATTGTTTGCGTTCAAAAAACCTAACCTAACCAAACCTAACCCTAACCAAAACCTAAGCCTAACCCTGTAGTATAAGTATAAGTATTCTAACCCCTAACCCTAACCCTCTGTATTTACTTGGTATCAGATCAATATAAAAATTTGCAGTATGTCCATTACGAACTTTATGTGAGCATGAAAATTGTACACTCAAAGAAGACCAACTTCTGCCTCAGGGGACTTAGCTCAGAGAAACTTAACCACGGAGAAAAGTTCATAGGTCAGGAAGTAATTACTGGCAAGAGCCTGAAACTGAATCCCCATGTCAAGCACGCCATCATAAAAAAAGTCCAAAACAAAATGATCAAAACAGATTAAAGATAGTTTTTATTTCCTTCAGATTGGACATACCAGTGTTTTGTGAGATTCCATGGAAACTCAAGTTACCAATGACAAGCGAGAGACTTCTGTTTGTGTGCGAGACGAATAGTCCGTCACCTGACCTCTCTGTTCATCTGGCGCTCAAACAAACGCTCACATCGCCACAGCTGCACAGAGGCGTCCAGTCAGCACGGCCAGGGGACATGGGAGCCCAAGCCCAAAAGATGGAGCATGGACAGTGGCAGCTGGGGAGCTGACAAAGCCCCATTCAGCGCGCCCGGGGCCTGGGGACAATGGCTGGGCCAGGCTGAGCCCTCTCCTCCACTCTTCCACGCAAAGATTAATACTTCAGATGGGCTTCCCGGTGGCAGGCAGGGCTAAAAGGAGAGCCCTCCTGTTTGTCACTGGGCATTGTGCAAGTCGCCTGAGAACCAACCTCTTGGATGGGCTTGACAAATGAGAGCTGCCATTGACAGTGAACAGATTGGGCCTGACACTTTTGTTTTGATTGTGGAGCGGCTATAATCAAGTTATTTGGGCCTCGGGGAGGTTTTTGTTTTCTCTCTCCTGGCGCTCTTGACACTTAAGTCGCACCTCAAGCTTGTAGAGGCTGCGCTCAGGTTTCCGCTCTTGTTTGTTGTTCCTATTTATCCCCTCTGTAAAGAGGGTGCAACGCCGAGAGGAAGTTAATTTCCATGGGTGTGGGAATGGCTCCGTCCATTCATGTGCCCTCCAGACGGTAATTCAGGTGCAACAGGTGTAGGTACGTGTATTCTTGTCGCAGTCAATAGAGCGACATTGCAGTTTCATTGTCATGGTATTCCGTCCCCTGAGCACCTCACCTGAATAACACGCCGAGGTGCTCTAGCAACCAGAGACGCTTATGAGGTGAGATAAGACCTCCACACACCCCACCTGGCCGCCACCTACTGTTTCTACCTGGCTGTGTGTTGCAGGTGTTTAGCCCCCAGCAAGGCGGCAGTTCAGGTTAAACTGCAGGAACGCGGCCCCGCCCTCACACTGGGAACCGGCAGCGGCTGCAGAGTACACAACGCCACACCTGCACACCTGCTCCCAAATATTTGTGTTTTACTCGATCACATGATTTCACAAGAACGAGGCAATATTCCGCTGCAGAGTCTTGCCGAGAGGACGACGCGTGTTTCATCAGCGCTTTATGGGGCTTGGCACGGCCGCTATTGAAAATAAGAAATTCCATCACTCTTGCAACTGCCTGTTTTATTAGGCAACATTGTTTTGACGCGTGAACAGTAGCTACAGTGGACATCTGCTAGGTCTGCCGTTATTATTATGCATCCGCCAGCCATTCTCACGATAAAGGAATGTGCCCCCTCGTAAACATACATGGACCCCCCGCAACTTTCGGGGGGCTTCACTCCCGTCCTTTCATCACTCCTGTCCGTTCGCCCCCCCCCCCCCCCTGCCCAGGAGCATCCTCCCCTGGTTCCCACGTCGAGACCCGCGTCCAGGGCCCACTTCCAGGAATGGGATGGTGCGAAGCTCCTATGCAGCAGAAGGTGCCCTACTTTCCTAACTTCAGTTTTCTCCCGGGAATTGTGTCGATAAAGGGGAAAACAGGGTAACTAGGTTATACTTGTGTGTGTGTGTGTGTGTGTGTGTGTGTGTGTGTGTGTGTGTGTGTGTGTGTGTGTGTGTGTGTGTGTGTGCACGTGAGGGGAGGGCAGGGGGATTATAAAGAGGAAGTAAATGGGAAGTACACACTTGGTGACAAAATAAGAGGGAGACATTCCTTTGCTGCCCCTCCCTCGCTCCCCGTTCTGTGGCGCTGTGGCAGGGGCCTGGGAAAATCAAACAGGTGGTTTGGGCCTGGCAGGAAAGCTGGCCGGGCCCGGGGTGGGCAGGCCTACAGGCTGCCGGGGGCTATCAAAAGCTCTTAGGCCCAGCTTTAGGCCAGCACTCTGAATGGCCCCGGGCTTCATTATCATGTGAATTCTGGGAACGGCCCCGGGCCCCCAGTAACACCAGTGAGCTGCCCATATGGCGTTCGCTTGGCAACTAGGGAGACCCAGCAACACCCCCCCCCCCCTTCGAACCCCCCACTCCCACCCTTTTTCCCCCGTTTTACTCCTCCATTCCAGCACTCTTGATATCAAAGGAGGACAAGGAGGCAGAGAACATGCCCCCTTCCTCAAATAAAAACTTTTCTATAGGGGGGGTCGGACCACACAGAGGAGCATTGGATGGTCCTTAGGGACCCTGGATAACACATTTACCCTACAGGGCACTATGGCGAACCTGGGTGTGGATGGATTTCACCATTGAATCAGCATTAAGGACACATTCCAAAGCTGTCAATTCAGCTTCATAGCTTCAAGCTTACGATAAAGCTGTCAGCAGCCTCTTCACTTGATGCTTGCAGGGTTTTCAGCCATTAAATTAATATTCATGAATTAGGGCTCAGCCCACGTCTTTGTGCTGGGTGCTATAAAAATACTTTCATTTTGAATTACCATTGAAAAGTATTTTTTACATTTTAAAATGTTTATCCTCTATTTCAGTGTTTTCCAACCACTGTGCCGAGGCACCCTAGTGTGCCGTGAGATACAGTCTGGTGTGCCGTGGGAGATTGTCTAATTTCACCTATTTGGGTTAAAAATATTTTTTGCAAACCAGTAATTATAATCTACAAATCATGTGTAGTTCATACTTGCCAACCTTGAGACCTCCGATTTCGGGAGGTGGGGGGAGGGGGGAGGGGTGGGCGTGGTCGGGGTGGGACGGGGGCGTGGCTAAAAGGGGAGGAGTATATTTACAGCTAGAATTCACCAAGTATTTCATATATATATATATATATATATATATATATATATATATATATATATATATATACATATATATATATATATAATAAATACTTGAATGTCAGTGTTCATTTATTTACACATATACACACACACACATAACACTCATCTACTCATTGTTGAGTTAAGGGTTGAATTGTCCATCCTTGTTCTATTCTCTGTCACTATTTTTCGAACCATGCTGAACACCCTCTCTGATGATGCATTGCTGTGTGGCACGCACAAAAATGCTTTCATCAAATGCACTAGATGGCAGTATTGTCCTGTTTAAGAGTGTCACAACATTGCTGTTTACGGCAGACGAACTGCTTTACGGTATACAAAATAGTGACTGCTGTTGTTGTGTGTTGTTGCCACGCTGGGAGGATGTTAATGAAACTGCCTAACAATAAACCCACATAAGAAACCAAGAACTCGCCCTCCATCATTCTACAGTAATAACGTGATTGGGCAGGTACGCTTTTTTATATTGTGGATGACCTGAGTCCTCCTGAATTTCGGGAGAAAATTTGTTCCGGGAGGTTTTCGGGAGAGGCGCTGAATTTCGGGAGTCTCCCGGAAAATCCGGGAGGGTTGGCAAGTATGGTGTAGTTGTTGAGTGTCGGTGCTGTCTAGAGCTCGGCAGAGTAACCGTGTAATACTCTTCCATATCAGTAGGTGGCAGCCGGTAGCTAATTGCTTTGTAGATGTGGGAAACAGCGGAAGGTAGGATGCAGGTAAAAGGTGTCTAATGCTTAAACCAAAAATAAACAAAAGGTGAGTGCCCCTAAGAAAAGGCATTGAAGCTTAGGGAAGGCTATGCAGAATGGAACTAAAACTGAACTGGCTACAAAGTAAGCAAAAACAGAATGCTGGACGACAGCAAAGACTTACTGTGGAGCAAAGACGGCGTCCACAATGTACATCCGAACATGATGTGACAATCAACGATGTCCCCACAAAGAAGGATAAAAACAACTGTAATATTCTTGATTGCTAAAACAAAGTAGATGCGGGAAATATCGCTCAAAGGAAGACATGAAACTGCTACAGGAAAATACCAAGAAAGAGAAAAAGCCACCAAAATAGGAGCGCAAGACAAGAACTAAAACACTACACACAGGAAAACACCAAAAACTCAAAAGAAGTCACGGCGTGATGTGACAGGTGGTGACAGTACACCTACTTTGAGACAAGAGCTATATTGATGCATGGTTGGTTATGGTTTAAAGTCATATCCAACAATTGCGACAACTTACTTTTTACTGTCAACTGAGTTTCTGCTGGTGGTGTGCCTCCAGATTTTTTCAACGCAAAAAAAAGTGCCTTGGCTCAAAAAAGGTTGAAAAACATTGCTCTATTTGTCCTTTTGTTTATTTTCATCACCCATATTAACTTTCGATAAACTTGCACCTGAATGGAGGGTTGTCCTGATACAAGTATTTTTGTACCAGTACCAAAATGTATTTCAATACTTTTGATATTTTTCAATACTTTAAAGTAGACCACAATAAATTGTCATTTGTTGGCTTTATTTTGACAGATGATCTTATGATACATTAAAAATAAAAGTGTCATGTCTGGGATCATGTTTTGTTTAAGTTATGTTCTGCTTGGGTTTTTCACTCCCTTTTGCCTTGTTTCCATGGTTACCCATTAGTTTCACCTGTTCCACGTTTGGACTCATTGTGCACTCTTGTTTGTTTTGTCACCATAGCAACCCATTAGTTTTCACCTGTGCTCACGACTCACGCACCTGTCTTTAATCATGTCTTCACTATTTAAGCCCGTAGTTGCCAGGCAATCAGCCTGGCGACATCACACTCTCTACACACCCTTGTTGATGATCCATGCTGCTCTTTTTCATGTCCTTTTCTCTTTCCAAGTAAGTTTTCTTTATTCAGGCCATAGTTTGCAAGTTTTGTTTTATGTCCATAGTTCTGCCTTTGTGCTAGTGTTTGTATTTTCATAGCCACGTTTTGTACCTCCGCTGTGAGCGCCTTTTGTTTGTTCCTTTTTGAGTGTTAAAATTAAATCATGTCATTACCTTCACGCCATGTCCGCTCCAATCGCTTTGCACCACGGGAAAACAAACCACGCCAAAGTGAAAGTCCAAGTCTTGACCAAAAAGAACAATTTTGCATTGAATGAAATAGTGAAGATACTAGAAAACAACTCTTTTAGTAGTAAGAGACGTTACAAAGGATCCTAATTTGGCTGCGGACATATGCAGTAATATATTTTGTCATTTCCATTTGTATTATTTTGTCAAAATTATGAGAAACAAGCGGTAGGAAATGGATGGATGGATCTATCTGGTTACTTTTTGTTCTAACATGTTCTATTTACACTTCTGTTAATATGTAATAATCACTTATTCTTCTGTTGTTTGGATACTTTGCATAAGTTTTAGGTGATACTACACATTTTGGTATCAATCCAATACCAAGTAGTTACAGGTTTATACATCGGTCATATTTAAAGTCCTCCTGTGTCCAGGGACATATTTCCTGAGTTTATAAACAAAGAAATGACAAAATATTTTGTTAAATGAACAATGTCGATGTACTCACTGTAGTATCAACTACACTGCAAAAACTGCAATCTAAGTAAGATTAAATATCTCAAATAAGCATACTTGCCAACCTTGAGACCTCCGATTTCAGTCGGGGGGGGGGGGGACGTGGTTGGGGGCGTGGTTAAGAGGGGAGGAGTATATTTACAGCTAGAATTCACCAAGTATATATAAGAAATACTTGACTTTCAGTGAATTCTAGCTACCGGTGTGTGTATATATATATATATATATATATATATATATATATATATATATATATATATATATATATATATATATGTATATATATGTAAGAGAAATACTTGAATTTCAGTGTTCATTTATTTACACATATACACACACATAACACTCATCTACTCATTGTTGAGTTAAGGGTTGAATTGTCCATCCTTGTTCTATTCTCTGTCACTATTGTTCTAACCATGCTGAACACCCTCTCTGATGATGCATTCTGCTTCGTCTCCTTGTTGTGTGTGCAGTTGTGCACTGCACTCTCTAAAAGCCATAGATGTTATTGTCACATATGCATGTACAGTAGATGGCAGTATTGTCCTGTTTAAGAGTGTCACAACATTGCTGTTTACGGCAGACGAACTGCTTTACGGTAGACGAAAACGTGACTGCTGTTGTTGTGTGTTGTTACCGCGCTGGGAGGACGTTAATGAAACTACCTAACAATATAACCAAGGACTCGCCCTCGATCATTCTACAGTTATAATGTGATTGGGCAGGCATGCTGTTTATATTGTGGGAAAGCGGACGTGAAAACAGGCTGTCAACACGTCACTCAGGTTCGCATGGAGCTGGAGGGGGCGTGGCCTCCAGCTCAGCCTGAATTTCGGGAGATTTTCGGGAGAAAATTTGTCCCGGGAGGTTTTCGGGAGAGGCGCTGAATTTCGGGAGTCTCCCGGAAAATCCGGGAGGGTTGGCAAGTGTGCAAATAAGGGTGATATTTGCTTATTTTCTGTCTGATAAGATAATTCTTCTCACTAAGCAGATTTTATGTTAGAGTCTTTTACTTGTTTTAAGGGTTTTGGTCCTAAATGATCTCAGTAAGATATTCCAGCTTGTTGCTGAGATTTGATGACCTATATTGAGTAAAACATGCTTGAAACTAGAATATCAACTGTTGCAAAGCTGTGTCATTAACACTCACAAGTATAAAACAACTTTCTTAAAGTAATAATTTCTTACTTCAAGCATGAAATAAAAAATCATGATGCCGAGCGTGTATCATTATGTCAAGAAAATGGCACCAGCATTTACTTCATTTAAGAATATGTTTCAACATATTGAGCACATTTTTTTGTCTACCAACAGAAGTGCACTTGTTATTAGTGAGAATATACTTATTTTAATATATTTTTGGGTTCAATGAGGTTAGCTAGTTTTACTTGTTTTGGAAAGTATTGAAAAGCCAAATTTTCTTGTTCTATTGGCAGATAATTTTGCTTACCGTATTTTCCGCACTATAAGGCGCACCGGATTATTAGCCGCACCTTCTATGAATTACATATTTCATAATTTTGTCCACCAATAAGCCGCCCCGGACTAAAAGCCGCGCCTACGCTGCGCTAAAGTGAATGTCAAAAAAACGCTGCGCTAAAGTGAATGTCAAAAAAACAGTCAGATAGTTCAGTCAAACTTTAATAATATATTGAAAACCAGCGTTCTAACAACTCTGTCCCAAAATGTACGCAAATGTGCAATCACAAACATAGTAAAATTCAAAATGGTGTAGAGCAATAAATAGCAACATAATGTTGCTCGAACGTTAATGTCACAACACACAAAATAAACATAGCGCTCACCTTCTGAAGTTATTCTTCATTCGTAAATCCTTCGAATTCTTCGTCTTCGGTGTCCGAATTGAAAAGTTGCGCAAGCGTGGGATCCAAAAATGGCCGGCTCCGCCTCGTCGAAATCATCGGATTCAGTGTCACTGTTGTTGTGCAGCAGTTCTGTGAATCCTGCCTTCCGGAAAGCTCGGACCACAGTTGTGACCGAAACTATCTGCCCAGGCATTTACGATCCACTGGCAGATGGCGTATGTCGACCGGCGCTATCTGCCCGTCTTAGTGAAGGTGTGTTCGCCTTCGGAGCTGTGTGAAAAAAGCCACCCGGCCTCTTCGCGTAAACTTCCCTTAACCACTCGCTCATCTTTTCTTCATCCATCCATCCCTTCGAGTTAGCTTTTATGATGACGCCGGCTGGAAAGGTCTCTTTTGGATGGGTGGAAGTTAGCATGGCAAGCTAGAACCACAGTGAAGGATGACTCCTCATTCCCTGTGGTGCGAATATTCACCGTACGTGCTCCCGTTCCACAGTGCAGTTCACAGGAATATCAGTTGCTGTGAAATACGGTAGTAATCCGTGTGCGGATGGAGAGATTGCGTCTTTTTATGAACCGGATCCTTGTCCTTTGTAGGAGCCATTTTGTGGTCTTTACAGATGTAAACAGGAAATGAAACGTACGGTGATATCCGCGCGTTTTTTCTTCTTCTTCCGGGGGCGGGTGAAGCGCTTCCTGTTCTATGGGGGCGGGTGAAGCGCTTCCTGTTCTATGGGGGCGGGTGCTTTCCTTGGCGGTTGCTTGCGTAGAAGAAGAAGCGCTTCCTGTTCTACCGGGAAAAAAGATGGCGGCTGTTTACCGAAGTTGCGAGACCGAAACTTTATGAAAATGAATCGTAATAAAGCGCACCGGGTTATTAGGCGCACTGTCAGCTTTTGAGAAAAATTGTGGTTTTTAGGTGCGCCTTATAGTGCGGAAAATACGGTAGTTAAAAAAAAATACCCCTAATTTTTGTTTTGTTTTTTCTTGTTTTTGAACACTGACTTTTTGCAGTTTATATACGGCTCTTGTACTTGTTATCGTTACAGTCCATGTCTGTGTAGATCCACCCATTTGTTTGCATTCCGGAGCGCCATCTTGCTGTTAGCGGTTAGCTGTTGTATCCTCCGACGGTGTGTACTAAGCATGTTTAGCTATTCCTCGTCATGCGGGGATGATACTTGTAGGAAACATGTTGTATTTGTCGCCATTGAGACGAGGATTGATGATTTAGACGTAGCTAAAACACTACCCACTCCAGATGGACGTTAGAGCTATGTTTCAATGCACCTCTTGCAGAACGGCGCTTCAGATTTTATAGCTTCAACTATCAACTATCACTATCGTTAGTTTTTTTCAACCAAAATATGTTAATTCTTTTACCACGTTTAAGACGAAACAGAAGCAGCTGCCGGCTCAATGTGTCAATAATAGTAGCCTAAGCTAGCATTAGCTCGCATCTATCAATGCGCTGCTATAATAGGCCGTCTGTGTATAAGCGCTTATAATAACAATATCGCTCATATTTGGTTAATTTTCTGGTCACGACATGTACATGGAGTATTGTTGGCGGTTTGTGGACGTTTTTTTAGAGGGTTTCATAGAGGACCCTTAATCTGTTGGCTCAATTGTTAGCTGTTTATTTACGATTTATTAAGATTTTAAAACGCATAGAAAAAGCCAAGCATTTGTGTTCTTGTCTTACATAAGGACTGCGAACGATAAAGAGCACATCTCTTTCCAATTTTTGCGTATTTCCAGTATAAGCTTTATTCTCGTAATGTCATCCGACCTCGAATCTAGACAATACTACTATGATTACATCGATATTTAAAAAAAAAAGAAGATATTATGTCTATAAACTCAGGAAATATGTCCCTGGACACATGAGGACTTTGAATATGACCAATGTATGATCCTGTAACGACTTGGTATTGGATTGATACCTAAATTTGTGGTATCATCCAAAACTAATGTAAAGTATCCAAACAACAGAAGAATAAGTGATTATTACATTTTAACAGAAGTGTAGATAGAACATTTTAAAAGAGAAAGTATGCAGATATTAATAGTAAATGAACAAGTAGATTAATAATTCATTTTCTACCACTTGTCCTTAATAATTTTGACAAAATAATAGAATGATAAATGACACAATATGTTACTGCATATGTCAGCAGCTAAATTAGGAGCCTTTGTTTGCTTACTTACTACTAAAAGACAAGTTGTCTTGTATGTTCACTATTTTATTTAAGGACAAAATAGCAATAATAAACATATGTTTAATGTACCGTAAGATTTTTTGTTAAAATAAAGCCAGTAATGTCATTTTTTGTGGTCCCCTTTATTTAGAAAAGTATCAAAGTACCGAAAAGTATCAAAATATTGGTATCGGGATAACACTACTGTGGAAGTTGGTTTGACAAAACACAGATCTGATTGCAGCTAGCTATATACTGTACGTACATCTTGCCCAGGGACTATGATTGGAATTAGTTGCTATAACGTGCACATTCGCACAATGTTAATTAATGCACGCGATTGGCGTTGTTAGGCCTATTTTAGGGGGGCTCAAGCCCCCCTAAAATATTCTTAAGCCCCCCTAAATAATTTGGTGTTATATATATATATATATATATTTTTTTTTTTTTTACAAATACATATTCATTATAAAGTGGCCCGAATATGAGTTTAAATAAATAATCATATAACCTGTTATTATTCACTCAGTTTCCCCTCACTTCGTAGCGTAAGGTAGAGAGCCCCTTTAGTGCGTCGGTATCCAATCCATTCCACTTGTTCATATAGAAAATGCCCACATCACTCAAATTCCAGTCCGCATTTTCTCTGCGACCTTGCTTGCGGTCCTGCAGGTGTACGAAGCACATTATCTTCTTTTACAATGAGTGAAGCTGCACGAAACCTTGTGTGTGCAATTGTAAATCATTTAGTTTTTAAGTTTTGTGTTTCTTGTAGAATCTATATAAAGTAATATACATTAGCCTATTGTTAAAATAATGAAAAAAACATAATTAAATATATTTGTCTTATTGTATTGTTACATTAGTAGCTGTTGTATTATTATAGGATGGCTTGTTAAACATTTCATAGGATTTTCAGAGGGAGGAAAAAGCAAGACATTTAATATAAAATGCAAAATGAATAAATACATAAAAAGAAAAAAAATGCTTAAAAGTCATCGTCCCGGGGAGCATTTCATTTCGTCCCGTGCATTTAAAAAAAAAAAATAATAATAACAATGAATAATTTCTACGTCTTTGTTAGCCGTTTGTGAAGTTTTGTGCTTGTGCGTAACGTTCGCTCGCATCCTGTGCATCTCCTGTGGGCTAAGCCCCCCCTGTCCTTAAAAGCTAGTGACGCCCCTGATGCATGCTGTCCCTGTTCAAATGAACTAATACAAGTAAATTAAATGAAAAGAACACATTAAGGGACATTTAAAAGTGAAAGTAATAAACACTGAAAGATGTGGTTAAAATATTTAAGTTGTAATCTAAACACACACACTGCAAAAAGTCAGTGTTCAAAAACAAGAAAAACAAAACAAAAATTAGGGGTATTTTACTTGAACTAAGCCAAATTATCTGCCAATAGAACAAGAAAATCCGGCTTGTCAAGACTTTCCAAAACAAGTAAAATTAGCTAACCTCAATGAACCCAAAAATACCTTAAAATAAGTATATTCTCACTAATAACAAGTGCACTTTTCTTGGTAGAAAAAAAAGAGACCTTTTTGCTCAATATGTTGAAAAATATTCTTAAATGAAGTAAATGCTAGTGCCATTATCTTGACATAATGATATGCTCCCAGCATTTACATTTCTTGAAACCAGCAAACTTATACTAAAAACGAGTTTATTGTTCTTAATGGAAAGGCAACAAGGCAACCGCTTGTTAGTGTCGGGGTCTCCTAGCCACTCAGGCAAATCATATGGTCTAAAGATGCATTTTCCATCGATAACATGACATCATCGCGTCAAGTGCGTGCTCTTTCAGTCAATTAGCGCGCATATTTACAGCCAAATTTTTTTTTAATTGTAATTTTGAAGAATTTATCTGAATGTGCATGAACTATTTCTGTTCAAAATTGTTAGAAATGTCAAATGTTTAAATATTAACTGTCAGTTTACTGTACTGTGCCAACTGTACTACTATATGAGTACGTATTTTCTATTGTTTCATTGAAAATAAAACAGCAAAGTCCATTTGGCTGTCATCCGTTTTAATTATGAGACACAATTGTGTCAAAATCAACATTTTTTTTTTTTCATGCTTGAAGTAAGAATTTATTACTTTAAAAAAGTAGTTTTATACTTGTGAGTGTTGATGACACAGCTTTGCAACAGTTGATATTCTAGTTTCAAGCATGTTTTACTCAATATAGGTCAGGGGTCGGCAACCCAAAATGTTGAAAGAGCCATATTGGACCAAAAATACAAAAACAAATCTGTCTGGAGCCGCAAAAAATTAAAAGCCATATTACATACAGATAGTGTGTCATGAGGTATAAATTGAATTAAGAGGACTTAAAGGAAACTAAATGAGCTCAAATATAGCTACAAATGAGGCATAATGATGCAATATGTACATATAGCTAGTCTAAATAGCATGTTAGCATTGATTAGCTTGCAGTCATGCAGTGACCAAATATGTCTGATTAGCACTCCACACAAGTCAATAACATCAACAAAACTCACCTCTGTGGAAAGTTTGGTGGACAAAATGAGACAGAAAAAGAAGTGGCATAAAACGTCCTATAATGTCGGAGAAAGTTATACATGTAAACAAACTAAGGTGAGTTCAAGGACCGCCAAAATTAGTAGGACAAAACGGCGCTCGCCAAATACTCGAATCAGTGAAGCATGTTTAATATAAATAGTGTGCTTTATAACAATTAGGGAGGCTTGTGTCATGTTTGTCCTCCTACAGAAACCATATTAAAACAAAAAATAGATTTTTTTCCCCCTCATCTTTTTCCATTTTTCATACATTTTTTAAAAAAGCTCCAGAGAGCCACTAGGGCGGCGCTAAAGAGCCGCATGCGGCTCTAGAGCCGTGGGTTGCCGACCCCTGATATAGGTCATCAAATCTCAGCAACAAGCTGTAATATCTTACTGAGATCATTTAGGACCAAAACCCTTAGAACGAGTAAAACACTCTAACATAAAATCTGCTTAGTGACAAGAATTATCTTATCAGACAGAAAATAAGCAAATATCACCCTTATTTGAGATATTTTATGTTACTTAGATTTCAGTTTTTGCAGTACACTAATAGAAACACAGGAGCTGATCTACATTATTGTGATGCATTCAGGTGCAGTGGGCATATACCATTGCAGAGAGGAAAAATATTGTCATTTAGAATCATGTTTTTTTTTAATGTGCAACAGCCTGAGTTTATGCATGAGCACCACTACTGTGTAAGTCATTTCTGCAACAGGTGTCCCAGCCCTAACTGCACCCGTCCTCCCGCCGCAAGCATCCATATATTGTGTACATGCATCTGTAGTAATAAACAAGCTCATGAGTCAGATGCTTTTCCTGGACCAGAGCACTTTTGTACGAGATGTCACTGAACAACAGAGCAGGAATGTTGCCCCGGCTGTCACGGTCGGCCACCTGCACTGCAGTGACGGGTGCGGGGGGAGGATGAGGAGGAAGTGTGTGAATGTGTTATATGTGTGTCACATGATCTCATGCTGATGAAGAAACTTTGGATGACTCTGGCATTGTTCATTGTGAATAGGCATGCACGTGTTTGTTTGTGTGTTTGTTTGCGTGTGTGGGCGCATGTACTGGATTTTAGTTCTTTTTTTTAAGCATTATTAATTGTGATCATCTTACAAACCCCGTTTCCATATGAGTTGGGAAATTGTGTTAGATGTACGGAATACAATGATTTGTAAATAATTTTCAACCTAAATTCAGTTGAATATGCTACAAAGACAACATATTTGATGTTCAAACTGATAAACTTTTTTTTTTTTTTACTTTAGAATTTGATGCCAGCAACACATGACAAAGAAGTTGGGAAGGTGACAATAAATACTGATAAAGTTAGAAATGCTCATCAAACACTTATTTGGAACATCCCACAGGTGAACAGGCTAATTGGGGACAGGTGGGTGCCATGATTGGGTATAAAAGTAGATTCCTTGAAATTCTCAGTCATTCACAAACAAGGATGGGGCGAGGGTCACCACTTTGTCAACAAATGCCTGAGCAAATTATTGAACAGTTTAAGAAAAACCTTTCTCAACCAGCTATTGCAAGGAATTTAGGGATTTCACCATCTACGGTCCGTAATATCATCAAAAAGTTCAGAGAATCAGGAAAAATCACTGCACGTAAGCAGCTAAGCCCGTGACCTTTGATCCCTCAGGCTGTACTGCATCAACAAGCGACATCAGTGTGTAAAGGATATCACCACATGGGCTCAGGAACACTTCAGAAACCCACTGTCAGTAACTACAGCTGGTCGCTACATCTGTAAGTGCAAGTTAAAACTCTCCTATGCAAGGCGAAAACCGTTTATCAACAACACCCAGAAACGCCGTCGGCTTCGCTGGGCCTGAGCTCATCTAAGATGGACTGATACAAAGTGGAAAAGTGTTCTGTGGTCTGACGAGTCCACATTTCAAATTGTTTTTGGAAACTGTGGACGTTGTGTCCTCCGGACCAAAGAGGAAAAGAACCATCCGGATTGTTATAGGCACAAAGTTGAAAAGCCAGCATCTGTGATGGTATGGGGGTGTATTAGTGCCCAAGGCATGGGTAACTTACACATCTGTGAAGGTGCCATTAATGCTGAAAGGTACATACAGGTTTTGAAGCAACATATGTTGCCATCCAAGCAACGTTACCATGGACGCCCCTGCTTATTTCAGCAAGACAATGCAAAGCCACGTGTTACATCAACTTGGCTTCATAGTAAAAGAGTGTGGGTACTAGACTGGCCTGCCTGTAGTCCAGACCTGTCTCCCATTGAAAATGTGTGGCGCATTATGAAGCCTAAAATACCACAACTTAGACCCCCGGACTGTTGAACAACTTGGGCTGTATATCACGCAAGAATGGGAAAGAATTCCACCTGAGAAAATGTGTCTCCTCAGTTCCTAAACGTTTACTGAGTGTTGTTGAAAGGAAAGGACATGCAACACAGTGGTGAACATGCCCTTTCCCAACTACTTTGGCACGTGTTGCAGCCATGAAATTCTAAGTTAATTATTATTTGCAAACAAAAAATAAAGTTTATGAGTATGAACATCAAATATGTTGTCTTTGTAGTGCATTCAACTGAATATGGGTTGAAAAGGATTTGCAAATCATTGTATTCCGTTTATATTTACATCTAACACAATTTCCCAACTCATATGGAAACGGGGTTTGTACATCATTGTTGTGTTTCCATTCGCACACTCAGCATTTTGACTGCACAAGTGAGAACATTGAGACTGAGAAGTACAATCTGTTCTTTTAATTGCACATCCTCTGATCAAATACCGAGCAGAAACCTGAGATGAGGTTGCGCAAGCCAGTCCAACCCTTTTGATTGCACAAATTCCAAACTGTTTGTCAGCATGTCGCCAATATAATGTGTGCAGAAAAATTCTAACCTACTCCTTGGGCCTTTTCTATTAAGATCCAAACAACTAGTGCTAAATAGTGTGTGCAAACCAGTGGTGTGCCGTCAGGGCCAGCAAGGCCTTCTCTGCTGGCCAAACATAAACCTTGATCATAAATTAATGAAAGTTAAATACATTTTTTATTTACTTTCCATAAATATATAAAAGTATAAAAATATAAAAATATTCATCATATTCTCCAGTGTTGCTTGTTTTTTCGTCAGCGCTTTTATCGAAATTCAGCTAGCTTGTTGCCAGCGCTGCATGAAATCAACATTTGAACGAACGGAGGATCACAGTTGACAGACAGTTGCTGTTTTGGTCATGTTATCAACATGCAGCACACAAATATAATATGAACCACCTTTTGTTGAAGCGCAATTTTGGGGACAGAACTTACCGTATTTTTCCGACTATAAGTCGCTCCGGAGTATAAGTCGCACCGGCCGAAAATACATAATAAAGAAGAAAAAAAAAACATATATAAGTCGCACTGGAGTATAAGTCGCATTTTTGGGGACATTTTTTTGATAAAACCCAATACCTAGAATAGACATTTGAACGGCAATTTAAAATAAATAAAGAATAGTGAACAACAGGCTGAATAGGTGTACGTTATATGAGGCATAAATAACCAACTGAGAACGTGCCTGGTATGTTAACGTAACATATTATGGTAAGAGTCATTCAAATAACTATAACATATAGAACATGCTATACGTTTACCAAACAATCTGTCACTCCTAATCGCTAAATCCCATGAAATCTTATACGTCTAGTCTCTTACGTGAAAGAGCTAAATAATATTATTTTATATTTTACGGTAATGTGTTAATAATTTCACACATACGTCGCTCCTGAGTATAAGTCGCACCCCCGGCCAAACTATGAAAAAAACTGCGACTTGTAATCCGAAAAATACGGTACTTTAATCAATATGAAGGTGCCCTCAGGGAGGCGCTGCAGAGTAGTGAAGGTACGTATGGAACGATCCAAACTCAAGATAATGGCTATTGCAAGACATTTGACATATTGTATATATTTCATACTTGCCAACCTTGAGACTTCCGATTTCGGGAGGTGGGGGGTGGGGGGCGGGGGGCGTGGTTGGGGGCGTCGTTAAGAGGGGAGGAGTATATTTACAGCTAGAATTCACCATGTCAAGTATTTCATATATATATATATATATATATATATATATATATATATATATATATATATATATATATATATATATATATATACCGTATTTTCCGCACTATAAGGTGCACCGGATTATTAGCCGCACCTTCAATGAATGGCATATTTCATAACTTTGTCCACCAATAAGCCGCCCCGGACTATAAGCCGCGCCTACGCTGCGCTAAAGGGAATGTCAAAAAAACAGTCAGATAGGTCAGTCAAACTTTAATAATATATTAAAAACCAGCGTTCTAACAACTCTGTTCACTCCCAAAATGTACGCAAATGTGCAATCACAAACATAGTAAAATTCAAAATAGTGCAGAGCAATAGCAACATAATGTTGCTCGAACGTTAATGTCACAACACACAAAATAAACATAGCGCTCACTTTCTGAAGTTATTCTTCATTCGTAAATCCTTCGTCTTCGGTGTCCGAAGTGAAAAGTTGGGCAAATTTACGATCCACTGGCAGATGTTGGCGTCGTCTGGCGCTGCCTCCTCGTCTTAGTGAAGGTGTGTTCGCCTTCTGTCCTCCATTGTTCCCACGCAGTTAGCAGTCTAGCTTCGAATGCCCTGTTGACACCAATATCTAGCGGCTGGAGGTCTTTTGTCAATCCACCCGGAATGACGGCGAGTATTGAATTAAGCGCGTAAGCGTGTCTCTCAATGTGCTGTTATGAGCTAGCAAATATAACAACTACACTACCCAGCATGCAACGATAGTTACGAGCATGCGCGGTAGCCCTGAGAAGCGTTGTTGTATGCTGGGAGTTAGAATGTGGTTATGAGCACGCTGTAAGTAAACGTTGAGAACTCAGTTAACACGCCTCGTCTGCATTATTTATAATTAGACAGACAACACACTTAATAGGAGCCATTTTGGGGTCTTTACATAAACACACAAATGGAAATGAAACGTCACATATCCCAGCATGCACCGCGCGCTTCTTCTACGGGGAAAAAAGATGGCGGCTGTTTACCGTAGTTGCGAGACCTAAACTTTATGAAAATGAATCTTAATATTTATCCATATATAAAGCGCACCGGGTTATAAGGCGCACTGTCAGCTTTTGAGAAAATTTGTGGTTTTTAGGTGCGCCTTATAGTGCGGAAAATACGGTATATAAGAAATACTTGACGTTCAGTGAATTCTAGCTATATATATAAGAGAAATACTTGAATTTCAGTGTTCATTTATTTACACATATACACACACATAACACTCATCTCATGAATTGTCCATCCTTGTTCTATTCTCTGTCACTATTTTTCTAACCATGCTGATGATGCATTCTGCTTCGTCTCCTTGTTGTGTGCGCAGTTGTGCACTGAACTCTCTAAAAGCCCTAGATGTTATTGTCACATATGCATGTACAGTAGATGGCAGTATTGTCCTGTTTGAGAGTGTCACAACATTGCTGTTTACGGCAGACGAACTGCTTTGCGGTAGACGAAAACGTGACTGCTGTTGTTGTGTGTTGTTACCGCGCTGGGAGGACGTTAATGAAACTGCCTAACAATAAACCCACATAAGAAACCAAGAACTCACCCTCCATCATTCTATAGTTATAACGTGATTGGGAAGGCACACTGTTTATATTGTGGAAAAGCGGACGTGAAAACAGGCTGTCAACACGTCACTCAGGTTCGCCTGAATTTCGGGAGATTTTCGGGAGAAAATTTGTCCCGGGAGGTTTTCGGGAGAGGCGCTGAATTTCGGGAGTCTCCCGGAAAATCCGGGAGTGTTGGTAAGTATGATATTTGGATACATTATATATCCTATATGAAAAAACAAACATCATTTAAAAAAAACACGCCAGGAGACACCAAAACAAATCAATTGAATTAGTTTTTTAATAGCCCCTTAATGTACCAGTAGAACGTAAAAACAAGATGACTTTATATGCTTGATTGTGTTTAACTGTATCCATCAAACCTTATCCAATAGTGTTTACAATCCGCAAAGTGAGTGAAAATACCGTCTAAACGTCACAAAACTCCACAACTTCAGACGGCCATTTTGAATATTCCGTAGAGTCGTAGTCGGATGATTGATTGATTAATTGATTGAGACTTTTATTAGTAGATTGCACAGTACAGTACATATTCCGTACAATTGACCACTAAATGGTAACACCCGAATACGTTTTTCAACTTGTTTAAGTAGGGGTCCACGTTAATCAACTCATGGTACAAATATATACTATCAGCAGAGTATATAAATTGAATATTTTACATTATCTACAATATTTACAATCCGGGGGATGGGATGAGGAGGGTTTAGATGATATCAGCACTTCAGTCATCAACAATTGCATCATCAGAGAAATGGACATTGAAACAGTGTAGGTCTGATATGTACAGCGAGCAGTGAACATAGTGAGTTCAGAAAGCATAAGAACAAGTATATACATTTGATTATTTACATTTGGTTATTTACATGTGGAAGGGGGAGGGTGTTAGTAAAGGGTTGAGGTTGACTGGAGGTGTTGTTTTAGTGCGGTTATGATGATGGGAAAGCTTCTGCACTCTGGCCATTATCAGATCAGTCAGACTGGAAATATGCAAAATTTGAAAATAAATGTGCTGTCTATCATTCACAATCCTTATGTAAGACAAGAACACATATGCTTGGCTTTTTTTTATGCATTTGAAATTGTAAATAAATAGCTAACAGTTAAGTCAACAGATCGATGGTCCTTTATTGAGCTCATAGAACACTCTAAAACAGTGGTTCTTAACCTGGGTTCGATCGAACCCTAGGTGTTGGGTGAGGGTCAAGACACACCCGACTCATCGTGTAAATAAAAACTTCTCCCTATCGGCGTATTACGGATACGGCAACAGCAGAAGTCAGACTGATTTGCAGGTGTGTAATTTGTTGTGAGTTTATGCACTGTGTTGGTTTTGTTCTTTGAACAAGGTGATGTTCATGCACGGTTCATTTTGTGAAAAACATAGTAACACTTTAGTATGGGGAACATATTCACCATTAATTAGTTGCTTATTTACATGCAAATTAGTAACATATTGGCTCTTAACTAGTCATTATTAGGCACTTATCAATGCCTTATTCGGCATGGCCTTATTATAACCCTAACCCTCTAACCCTGGCCCTAACCCTCTAACCCTAACCCTAACCAAATAACTCTAAATTAAGTCTTTGTTACTTAGAATATATTTCCCATATTAAAGTGTTACCAAAACATATAACTTTGTCTTGAATTTGAAAACAACATTTTATTTTCCACTAAAGAAGGGTTTGGTGAATGCGCATATGAAACTGGTGGGGTTCGGTACCTCCAACAAGGTTAAGAACCACTGCTCTAAAACATCCAGAAACCACCAACAATACTCCATTTACATGTCGTGACCAGAATATTAACTATATATTAGTGATATTGTTATTATAAGCGCTAATGCAGACGGCCTATTTTAGCGGCGCATTGATAGCAGAAAGCGAATGTTAGCTTACGCTGCTGTTGTTGACAGACGCCGGCTGCTTCTGCTTCTTCTCAAACTCGCTAAAAAGTTCATCCTAGATTATAATTAATGCATCTCTCACCTGGTAGTAGACAAATGTGGCCATGGACCGACAGGCTGGTCGACTTTGGCATCCCCCGGAGTGGCGTAAAAGACCCAAAAAGACGTAGTTGAGGCAATTTTTAACCCTTTGTGAGAATTGTGATTGATTCTTCATCTAAACAAGATTATGTGAGCGTCCCTTTGGTGGGCATTCCAGCGAGAGTGGAAACTGTACTGTAAGTGATGGTTTTGTTATGGTAAGGTTGTATGTTTAGCACCTAGCAATACTGCTGATGCTATAGTGTTTCAATAAAGCTACATCCCTTTAGCACTCGGCTTCTAAAACGTATTGCTCATCCTCCTTGTGTTCGGGCTCAAAAATATAAATTTCTGGATCATAATTTTTTTCAAAGTAATCGTTGGCTCTCACAAAGTCAGCATGATTCACATTCCCGGGGGCGGAGCTGTATATATGTGCAGTAATTGACTGAAAGAGCACACACTTGGCGCGATGATGTCATGTTATCGATGGAAAAATGCATCTTTAGACAATATGATTTGCCTGAGCGGCTAGGAGACCCCGAGAGTAACAAGCGGTTGCCTTGTTGCCTTTCCATTAAGAACAATAAATTAGTTTTAGTATAAGTTTGCTGGTTTCAAGAAAAGTAATGCAGAGCGCATATCATTATGTCAAGATAATGGCACTAGCATTTACTTCATTTAAGAATATTTTTCAACATATTGAGCAAAATGGTCTCTTTTTTTTCTACCAAGAAAAGTGCACTTGTTATTAGTGAGAATATACTTATTTTAAGGTATTTTTGGGTTCATTGAGGTTAGCTAATTTTGCTTGTTTTGGAAAGTCTTGACAAGTACATTTTCTTGTTCTATTGGCAGATAATTTTGCTTAGTTCAAATAAAATACCCCTAATTTTTTTCTTTTTTTTTTTTTCTTGTTTTTGAACACTGACTTTTTGCAGTGCATCAGTGTGTGAATGGGTGAATGTGGAAATAGTGTCAAAGTGCTTTGAGTACCTTGAAGGTAGAAAAGCGCTACATAAATATAACCCATTTACCATTTTATTGTTGATGAGGAAGGGATCTATGGTTCCTCTTGCTACGTCACGGGTCACATGACTGGTTTGCTCATTAACTCCGTGGGATTGATACTATTTTGATAATATCTCTTTACTCGCAAACTCTGTAAGTCTTTTGGTGTCATAAACCAGATATACTGTATATGATAATAGCTTCAACGTAGAGGCAACTTGTTTTTGTACTGCTACTTTAATCACCAAATGATTCCCGAGCGCGGCGCACGCTGCTGCTCACTGCTGCTCACTGCTCCCCTCACCTTCCAGGGAGAGAACATGGGGATGGGTCAAATGCAGAGGACAAATTTCACCACACCCAGTGTGTGTGTGTGACAATCATTGGAAGTTTAATTTTAACTTTAAGTCATCCGGCAGCTATATGATTATAAAAGGGTATTGCTGAACAGATGTTGACACGCACACAGATGGAGGATTCACTCTTCATTGTCTGTCTTTGCAGCATGATCGCCTCCTTTCTGTCAGCCATTTCTGTGTAACCGTTGCCACGCAATACAACAACAGCCGAACAGTTTCAGTATTGATAAATCACATTGCGAGCGACAAAAATACTATATTTGCCTCTCCTTCTCCCCGTATTGTGGGCATATAACTGCAGTCAGTCATCACCATCCTGACCACATGACGAACCCAATTGGTCGCAACTAGAGATGTCCGATAATGGCTTTTTTGCCGATATCGGATATTCCGATTTTGTCCAACTCTTAATTACCGATTCCGATATCAACCGATACCCATATATATACAGTCATGGAATTAACACATTACTATGCCTAATTTTGTTGTGATGCCCCGCTGGATGCATTAAACAATGTATCAAGGTTTTCCAAAATAAATCAACTCAAGTTATGGAAAAATATGCCAACATGGCAAATGCCATATTTATTATTGAAGTCACAAAGTGCTTTTTTTTTTTAGCATGCCTCAAAACAGCAGCTTGGAATTTGGGACATGCTCTCCCTGAGAGAGCATGAGGAGGTTGAGGTGGGCGGGGTTTAGGGGGTAGCGGGGGGTGTACAGTATATTGTAGCGTCCCGGAAGAGTTAGTGCTGCAAGGGATTCTGGGTATTTGTTCTGTTGTGTTTATGTTGTGTTATGGTGCGGATGTTCTCCCGAAATGTGTTTGTCATTCTTGTTTAGTGTGGGTTCACAGTGTGGCGCATATTTGTAACAGTGTTAAAGTTGTTTATACGGCCACCCTCAGTGTGACCTGTATGGCTGTTGACCAAGTATGCTTGCATTCACTTGTGTGTGTGAAAAGCCGTAGATATTGTGTGACTGAGCCTGCACGCAAAGGCAGTGCCTTTAAGGTTTATTGGCGCTCTGTACTTCTCCCTACGTCTGTGTACACAGCAGCGTTTTAAATAGTCATAAATTTAACTTTTTGAAACCGATACCGATAATTTCGAAAGCGATACCGATAATTTCCGATATTACATTTTAAAGCATTTATCAGACATCTCTAGTCGCAACATTAATTTGGGCCGGCACTGCACTGCCAAAATTAAACTACTGTACACATTGGAGTGTAATATGAAGATACGAGTATGTGGAAAAAGAGACTACTAGGTGGATCATTTTGAGCAACTCTGCTGATGATTCATTATATTACACACAGAGCTATCCCCTCCCTCTGCAGCTGCACCGGTCACATGCGCAATATGATTTCACAACACTGTCCTTGGAAATTCCTTTTTTTTTTTTTCTTACGCACTCACCCCTCCCATTCTTCCGCTCTGTCAGCGTACGAGCCTGAAAGAAAGGCAGGTGCATGGCTTAGTCATCCTGCTTCTCCCGAACTGCGCTTCACTGGGCCGTTAGTCAGCTGGAAAGTTTTGAGCTAAAAAAAAAAAAAAAAAAAAAGCCTTAGCTCCAGTTATTTGATTCATACAGTAGGCTCCACGCTGCCCCCGGCGGTGGTTTGTTATCATGACACTCATAACAAATGCCTTTTTTTAATGCCAGCTGGGAGCTTCGAGTGACAACGACCGTGACTCAGCATTTTGAACCCTGCAGTGTTTATCAGTGGTGCTTTCATTTCTTGTCAATAGGGCTCGAAAGTGGGACGTGGGAACGCAATGCATCATGGTTCTTGAGTCAGTATATGTTTTGTATTTTTTGAATTGTCTTTTCATAAATGGAAAGTGAAAAACCAAAAAACAACTGGTTTATTTGAATTTCGTTTTAATATACAAAATAAAATAAAAAAAATAGTAATAAAAAAAATAAAAAAAAAATATTTTTTGGTGTTGAAAAGCAATACAAATAAATATAAAAAACGTTTTTTAATTTTAATTTTATACTTTATAAAAGAAAAGTGAAGATCCTCATTAAACAGACATAGAAAAACTGACCAAGACGGATGTTTTTTCATAGTCTGACACCAGAAGTTTTATTTTCAAAGCGGGTATCATCATCGGCGGTCACTCGAACGAGTATGACGATCCTCCGGGTAGGGGTGTATCCCTTTATGGAGGATGCCTGTGCGTGACTTAGTTTAACGTGTGGAGACTGGTGCACAGACAGTCGCCACACGATCCTTGACAGAATCGGGTCAGGGTCCGGTGGCATGGAGTCCAAGATGACTGGGGACCCTTTTCTGCTGCAGCCTTCTTCCGACATCGCAGCCGTTGTGGTAGTTGTTAAATCTACTGTCTTCCGCCTGCTCCACCGTTGAGGTCTTCACCGTATCCCTGGCTAGGGAGCAGTCAGGTACTAGGTCTTTGCCAAGGGCCACTCGGGGGAACAGTAGTAAAGGGGTTAACCTCCTAGTGCCCCAAGACCCCCATAGAGGAGCCTCCACTGCCGGATGCACTTTAACGTCATGCCCAGGACATAAAAGCGGGGATACTACGGGTCTGTGTACCTTCCGTTCGTTCTATTTCAATTCTGAAACGCAAATCAAAAAACAAAATTAGGGCCGTTTTTCGATTTGTATTGTATATGGCAGATTTTAAAACAAACAAAAAAGGGTTGATTTTCATTAAATATTGCCATAAAATTGGATTAAAGGTTTGATTTTCATTAAATATTGCCATAAAATTGGATTAAAGGATTGATTTTCATTAAAATATTACCATAAAATTGGATTAAAGGGTTGATTTTCATTAAAATATTGCCATAAAATTGGATTTTGTTTTGTTTTCCTTTTATGGAGTTTTATTTTAAGATAAAAACAAAAATAAAAATAAAATGTTCATCCAAAATGCAAAAATGCGTGGTTATGTGTGATGACAAATTGAACCGGAAGCAGTATTTTGTCATGATCCTTGGTCCGGATCATGTTTTTGTGTTTTCTGTTATTTTTGGACTCCTTGAGTTCCTGTTTGTGCACCTCCTGAGTTTGTTTTGGTTGTCATGGTTGCTCATTATGTTCACCTGTCTCTGATTAGTGTTCGGCCGCTCACCTGCTACCCGAGCACTAATCAGAGGCATTATTTAAGCCTGCCTTTGCCGGTCAGTCGGTCTGGCGTCATTATTTGCTTTTTTTCAAAATTTTACCCATCACGCAATATCCCTAAAAAAAGCTTCAAAGTGCCTGATTTTAACCATCGTTATATACACCCGTCCATTTTCCTGTGACGTCACACAGTGATGCCAACACAAACAAACATGGCGCATAGAACAGCAAGCTATAGCGACATTAGCTCGGATTCAGACTCGGATTTCAGCGGCTTAAGCGATTCAACAGATTACGAATGTATTGAAACGGATGGTTGTAGTGTGGAGGCAGGTAGCAAAAACGAAATTGAAGAAGAAACTGAAGCTATTGAGCCATATCGGTTTGAACCGTATGCAAGCGAAACCGACGAAAACGACACGACAGCCAGCGACACGGGAGAAAGCGAGGACGAATTCGGCGATCGCCTTCTAACCAACGATTGGTATGTGTTTGTTTGGCATTAAAGGAAACGAACAATTATGAACTAGGTTTACAGCATATGAAATACATTTGGCAACAACATGCACTTTGAGAGTGCAGACAGCCCAATTTTCATCAATTAATATATTCTGTAGACATACCCTCATCCGCGCTCTTTTCCTGAAAGCTGATCTGTCCAGTTTTGGAGTTGATGTCAGCAGGCCAGGGAAGCTAGGGTCGATGTGAGCCAAGACATCCAGGGGATTTAGGTCGCTCGTCTGCGGTAACAAACTGCCGCCATTGCTTGCCGTGCTACCGAGGTCCTTTGTCCCTGAATTGCTCACACACTCCGGCAGATTCAACGGGGGTCTGGCGGCAGATTTCTTTGACTTTATCGTTGGAAATGCATCTGCTTTGAGTGTCGCAGGATATCCACACATTCTTGCCATCTCTGTCGTAGCATAGCTTTCGTCGGTAAAGTGTGCGGAACAAACGTCCAATTTCTTGCCACTTTCGCATCTTTGGGCCACTGGTGCAACTTGAATCCGTCCCTGTTCGTGTTGTTACACCCTCCGACAACACACCGACGAGGCATGATGTCTCCAAGGTACGGAAAACAGTCGAAAAAACGGAAAATAACAGAGCTGATTTGACTCGGTGTTTGAGAAAATGGCGGATTGCTTCTTGATGTGACGTCATCGCTCCGAGAGCGAATAATAGAAAGGCGTTTAATTCGCCAAAATTCACCCATTTAGAGTTCGGAAATTGGTTAAAAAAATATATGGTCTTTTTTCTGCAACATCAAGGTATATATTGACACTTACATAGGTCTGGTGATAATGTTCCCCTTTAAATAGTTGTGCAACTTTTGTTGCAGAAATGAAAATAGAAAAAATGGCCCGAAATTGTTGTTTTGATTTGCATTTAAGAATTGGAAATAGAATGAACGGAAGGTACACGGACCACTACGATACCTGTGTGCCTGGCTATAATGTCTTTGGAGCCCTACACAGAAATTATTTTTGACAAGGCACAACGAGGATTGACATCTACAGATATCTCTATGAACATACCATACGAAAGTGTAAGAAAAAGGGGATCTGATCACGCCTTGTAATACAGATTTTCCTGAAGGCCAGTCCGTGGTCCTGTCTTTAGAATCGATACTTCCAGTTCCGAAGTCAGAATACGAAAACAATTTTGGTCTGCTTTTCAGTTTCAGGTTAATAGGTGCATATATATATTTCTACAGAAGTCAGTTCTTGTTGTGCCATGTCTAAAATACTTTCCATCGTCGTAATTATCCCTGCTTCATACTTGCCAACCTTGAGACCTCCGAATTCGAGAGATGGGGGGGGGGGGGGGGGGGGGTGTATATATTTTCAAGTATTTTATTTTATATATATATATATATAAATAATCTGTTCATGAATGAGTATATCCGTTCGGCCACCGTGTTCAATAGAGAAGTCTGATCTACAAAATTTGCAGGCAGCATACCCCTTTCCCTTCAAGCTGTCCTGGATGAACTGAAATTATTTTTTCTAGAGATGTCTTTTAACGATATTACATGCGTTAAAATGTAATATCGGAAATTATCGGTATGGTTTTTTTTATTATTGGTATCGTTTTTTTTAACTTTTTTAATTTTTAATTTTTTTTAATTAAATCAACATAAAAAACACAAGATACACTGACAATTAGTGCACCAACCCAAAAAACCTCCCTCCCCCATTTACACTCATTCACACTCATTCACACAAAAGGGTTGTTTCTTTCTGTTATTAATATTCTGGTTCCTACATTATATATCAATATATATCAATACAGTCTGCAAGGGATACAGTCCGTAAGCACACATGATTGTGCGTGCTGCTGGTCCACTAATAGTACTAACCTTTAACAGTTAATTTTACTCATTTTCATTAATTACTAGTTTCTATGTAACTGTTTTTATTTTGTTTTACTTTCTTTTTTATTCAAGAAAATGGTTTTAATCCATCCATCCATCCATTTTGTACCGCTTATTCCCTTTTGGGGTCGCGGGGGGCGCTGGAGCCTATCTCAGCTACAATCGGGCGGAAGGCGGGGTTTTAATTTATTTATCTTATTTTATTTATTTTTTATTTTTTTTTAAAGTACCTTATCTTCACCATACCTGGTTGTCCAAATTAGGCATAATAATGTGTTAATTCCACGACTGTATATATCGGTTGATATCGGTATCGGTTGATGTAGGTATCGGTAATTAAAGAGTTGGACAATATCGTAATATCGGATATCGGCAAAAAGTCATTATCGGACATCCCTAATTTTTTCCAATCATTTTGGAACTTGCAAGCGTACTTCTTCTTCTTACTCGTCGTCGCCATGTCTCTTCTTCGTTCTTCTGCTTCGTCCCTGTTATGTTTTTGGACATTACTACTTGCCGTAGTTTTGAAGCAATGCATGATGGGAATCCGGATGTTGTGTGTCAGTGTATTAACGTGCCGGCTGGAATAAACACACGCTGAGAAATAGCTCCGTGCCTGCCTACTTTATGGGTTATAGATAAACCTATGGATAACGGAGACATATATAATAGTCTCCTTTTCAGGTGAGAGAGGACGCTAAAGGCAGTGCTTTTAAGGCACGCCCCCAATATTGTTGTCTGGGTGGAAATCGGGAGAAATTCGGGAGAATGGTTGCCCCGGGAGATTTTTGGGAGGGGCACTGAAATTCGGGAGTCTCCCGGGAAAATCGGGAGGGTTGGCAAGTATGCCCTGCTTTTACTTTAAAAACACTCTGGTGTCGGGCTGTCGGCAAATAAAAAAACCCATCTGTTTTTGGTCTGTTTTTTCATTTCTGTTTACTAGGAAATCTTCATTTTTCTTTTATGAAATATAAAATGAAATCAAATCTTTTTTTTAGATTTGATTACTGCTTTTCAACACCAAAACACTTAGTTTTTCAATTTTCTTTTTTTGTATTTTGAAATGAAAATTAAATAGATGAATGAATAGTTTTTTGTTTTTTAATATCCCTTTAGCAACAGAATTATAAATTGAAGCTTTTTTCTAATCGAACTGATCGATTTAATTGATTTAATCGTTGCAGGCCTAATTTGTATTCACGGTTATATGAGTTAAGAAGACTGTTTTTGTTTATGTTGTGTTTTGCTGTTTGACTCGCCGTTCCAGTTGTGCAGTTAGCCCTTTAATTTGAAAGGGGTCACCGTGCCCTATGAACTGTGCCTGTAGCAATTCCTACAGTGATGGTTTATTAAAAGTATCGCTCTCTTTCTGGTTTACTTGTCTCCGCCAGCTGTTATCCAGGGGAGCATCTGTGTGTGTTCCCATCCAAGATTATGCGTGTGTGTGTGTCGGCAGAGTGATTCATCCACAGCTGCCCCACAACTGGATGAGGCTCTGCAGTCGAGTGTGACGAGCTTGTTCTGCTGCCTTCGTTCAGGGGAGGTTAAAAATGATGCCAAGTTCAATTCTTCAAGACATGTGATTGTTCAAGCTTGATTAGTGCGCATGTGAAACTAATAAGCAGTGTTTGGCAAATTGCTTTAAAAAAAATAATTGATTGCAGTCACTCGTTACGTTCGCAAAAAAGTAATTGAATTACTAACATAATTACTCTTTAATACATGTTAATAATTACTAGGGAAAATAATTAATAAGTTACTTAAAAAGAAAAGTTCATATATCTGGCATATGCATGTAAAGCAGTGACGTTTGTGCGTGTGTTCGCCTTTAAAAGGCGGTGCCTGTTGCCAAGTGACATATGACATCAGTGAGAGTGCCGCTTGGACAGAGCAGCATTAGCTCAGCTGTATTTGTGTAGCTTAGCAGCAGTGGTAGTTGTTGAATCTTTTCACTGGATTGTGTTAGCGCAAGATAATAAAGAGATTGAATATGCTTTGATGGCTGTAGTCTCCTTGTCCACAAACGGGGTGTTGTAGGATTGCAAGCTTGTCGCTTTAATCATTGATTTGTTGTTCATTATTGCCTCGTATTAACAGTAGTACCGGATTTTTCGGACTATAAGGCGCACTTAAAATCCTTTCATTTTCTCAAAAATCGACAGTGCGCCTTTATATATAAGAACCAACTCTTTTTCTTTAATCTAGTGGTCTTGATAACGGGTACTGGTTCTCAAAAAGGGATTCGAGTTTGAGGACTCGGTTCTTTTCTTATCGAACAACCGGGAAAATCGGTTTTGAGTATCATCCCTACTAATGAGCAATAATTGTGAGGTTATTGAGGGAGGACTCTTAGTTGATGGCTTGCTGGTTGTATAATAAGGCCATGCAGAATAAGGCATTAATAAGTACTTAATAATGACTAATTAAGAGCCAATATGTTACTAATTTGCATGTTAATGAGCAACTAAATAATGGTGAATATGTGTTCCCCATACTAAATTGTTACCAAAAAATAATACAAAAATCCATATACAGGATGTTATTTATGTAGTTTGCTCATTTTCCTCGACGACTGGTGCACTAACATCATGTGGTGTATTTTTTTTTTTTTTTTTTTTTTTACAAGTGTAGCATAATCTACAAAGATACAAATAATTGCTATTGCTCCATCTGGTGGACACATTTAGAACAGTAATTTATTTCATTCAAAAATTTCGACTCATTTTTATACTTAGCAAATTCATCCCGCGGACCGGATAAAACCTGTCACATATTCTTGGACACCTGTTATATTACTCAGTAGCCTAGTGGTTCGAGTGTCCGCCCTGAGATCGGTAGGTTGTGAGTTCAAACCCTGGCCGAGTCATACCAAAGACTATATAAATGGGACCCATTACCCCCCTGCTTGGCACTCAGCATCAAGGGTTGGAATTGGGGCTTAAATCACCAAAAATGATTCCCGGGCGCGGCCACCGCTGCTGCCCACTGCTCCCCTCACCTCCCAGAGGGTGATCAAGGGCGATGGGTCAAATGCTGAGAATAATTTCGCCACACCTAGTTTGTGTGTGATAATCATTGGTACATTAACTTTATATTGTGGGTCAATCTTGGTGGCCCAATGATTGGATGGGAGTTCCATTTCTAATTGAGTTCCACTATACCTCTTTGATACTGCCATACAGTTTGTGTTAAGAGCGGTATTCATTGTGTCATCAAGCATTGCAATTTCTAATCCTCACACACACACACATGCACACACACACATACACACACACACACTGGTTATCATTTGGAATGGGGACCAAGTTTTTGATCATCACTTGTGGGGACCACCCTTTCTACAGGTTGTGGAGGCATTAAAAAAAATGAGGTAAAACGGCCACTGCCCAGTTAGCTCATACACGTCTTTAAGACCAAATTTAAATAATTTTGCATAATTCACACAAATTTGTACGTGACTACTGATGACCATTTAAAAAAATTAAAAAAAAAAGAAAAAAAAAAGTTCTAATTAAATATGACATGATCCTCAGAATACAGCACTACAGCTGTCCTCTTATTGTCAGGCTTGTCCCTGACAGTTTGGTCAAGTTTTAGTTTTTCCTCTGTCATTTCCTGTCAACGCTCTTATTTTGGTTCTGTTTCCTGTTTCTCCCTGAGTGCTGTGTCCCTTCAGCTGTGGCTGATTGGCACCTGGCCACACCTGGTGTCAATCAGCCAGCTGCTATTTATACCTGCCCTACCCTCCAGTCACTGCTGGATCATTGTGACATAATGATCCAGCCAAATTCGAATCTCGCAGAGATGTCCATGACGGAGAGGCTTAACAAAGTTTTGGACTTAATGGCTAATCTGAAGAAAAGTTCGGCCGCTTTTCAAGCCCTCTCCCTCCCACCCCTGTCGTCTGTGGTCCTATCTGGGGACGTCTGGGATCCGTCCCTTGGGGGAGGGGCTATGAGTAGCAGTGCAGCTGGGGAGGCACAGCTACTTCTCGCCCCAGTGGGTCTGCAAGAGACGGCGCCATCATCTCCGGTGGGTCTGCAACCTACGGCGCCACCATGCACTCCGGTGGGCCGGCAGACGCCACCATGCAGTCCGGTGGGCCGGCAGACGCCACCATGCAGTCCGGTGGGCCGGCAGACGCCACCATGCAGTCCGGTGGGCCGGCAGACGCCACCATGCAGTCCGGTGGGCCGGCAGACGCCACCATGCACTCCGGTGGGTCTACAACCAACGGCGCCACCATCCTCCTCTCCGGTGGGCCAGCAGCAGACGGCGCCACCATCCTCCTCTCCGGTGGGCCAGCAGCAGACGGCGCCACCATCCTCCTCTCCGGTGGGCCAGCAGCAGACGGCGCCACCATCCTCCTCTCCGGTGGGCCAGCAGCAGACGGCGCCACCATCCTCCTCTCCGGTGGGCCAGCAGCAGACGGCGCCACCATCCTCCTCTCCGGTGAGCCAACAGACGCCGCCACCATGCACTCCGGTGGGCCAGCAGAGGGCGCCACCGCCATCCTCCCCGGTGGGCCAGCAGAGGGCGCCACCGCCATCTTCTCCGGTGGGCCAGCAGAGGGCGCCACCGCCATCTTCTCCGGTGGGCCAGCAGAGGGCGCCACCATCGTCTCCGGTGGGTCCTCCCATGCCGGCGGTCGAGCCGCCTCGCCAATTGCGGCGGCGTTCAACTCGCCGTCGCCACCTAACTCTTCCCCGCTGGTTGCGGGGACACTTGGCCTGGTGGCCCACCTCCTTGTCCTCCCTCCACCCTCCCGTGACTTTGGACTGTTTTTTGGGGGGGGTTCCTAGAACGTCTGGTATCCGTTATAGGAAGGGGGGCTACTGTCAGGCTTGTCCCTGACAGTTTGGTCAAGTTTTAGTTTTTCCTCTGTCATTTCCTGTCAACGCTCTTATTTTGGTTCTGTTTCCTGTTTCTCCCTGAGTGCTGTGTCCCTTCAGCTGTGGCTGATTGGCACCTGGCCACACCTGGTGTCAATCAGCCAGCTGCTATTTATACCTGCCCTACCCTCCAGTCACTGCTGGATCATTGTGACACTTATAGGAAGTTTCACCACTTAAATGTTAAAGCAAATCCTGCATCTTCTGTGACATTACTGAAAACTGCTATTTAGCAGTGATGAAGTTGTTTGCAACTCCAACTACCATATATAGAAGGATGGACAATTCTGAATGTGAATCATACTTTAAGGTAATAATGTTTTATAATCATGCTGTATGAAAATGTCATCCTAAGGAACACTAAAACCAGATTTTGTTTTTGGAAAAAGATATTAGTTTTAACTAAGGATGGATACCATGCTTAATTCCTCTTCGGGGTTATGGAGGGCTTGTTGTGAGTTGTTGTGATTATATGTATCATGTTTGTGTGCTATGCTATGTGAGGTTTTTTCCTTGGACTCAGTCTGGACCCCTCCCGAGGGTCCAGCCTTAGACTGATATTTTTTTTACTCTTCCCCCCCTTTCCCAATGTCACCTTTTTCCCACCTTTTTTAAGGAGCGTTGTAAGTGGCTGACCCGTTGGCGGTCCCGTCTTGTCCCCCTGTAACGTATGTCTGCTCTTAGTGGGACTGTGCCGAAAATGAAATTTCAGTTCTTATATGTTATGTTAAAGAATGGACAATAATAAAGCATCTTGAAACTTGAATCTTGAATCTTGAATCACAGTACTATTAATGCCAGGATAACAAATGTTTTACTTTTCAAGAAAATTAATTTTCTGACTAGCCAGTAAACATGTTTTATGGGCCAAAGCTTAAAAATCACTTAGGCATCTTCAGAATGGATCTGACTATCATTTAAAAAGGTTTCCCTTTAGAGGACCTGTTTTGTCCCCATACCGTCAGAGATCCCCTAAAAATATATATTGTATATATGTTATTGACATAATATAATATATCTGTACATATATTTTTCTGTACACATATTATTTGTACATATGTTAGATTTTTTATCACTATATTAGTCTATTTATACCTGCATTGTCCTTTCCAGCCTTACACTTTCCATCATTGTAACTGAGCTACTGTATTAAACAATTTCCCTTGTGGATCATTAAAGTTTGTCTAAGTCTAAGTCTAAAGTGACTGTGTAAACAGAGCGATGTCCCCATTAAGTAAGCATTACCAGAACACACACACACACACACACACACACACCTACTGGTTATCATTTGGAATGGGGACCAAGTTTTTGATCATCACTTGTGGGGACCACCCTTTCTACAGGTTGTGGAGGCATACATTTTTGGGGGTAAAATGGCCAGTGCCCAGTTAGCTCATACACGTCTTTAAATCTCTGGATTGATGAAGTAATGTGCTGATCATTCTTACTGGGGACCCTGGGGAAAAAGAGTTAATATGGTTCATGGACAAAGCTACGAACAATGGGAGACCGGGCTTTCTGCTCCGCCGCTCCCAGTCTGTGGAACGCTCTCCCTGGCCACCTGAGGGCACCACAGACTGTGGATGCTTTTAAAAAAGGCTTAAAAACCCTTCTTTTTAAAAAATACTTTTTTTTTTTAGATATATGCATACTAGTTTTAGCTTTTGACTGTTCTAGTTTTTATTTGTATTTATTTTTTATTATCTTTTTATTTATTTATTTATTTATTTTTTCACTGTAGCACTTTGAGGTTGTTTATTCAATGTAAAGTGCTTTTTACAAATAAAATCTATTATTATTATTATTATTACGGGGACCAAATTTAAATAATTTTACATAATTCACACAAATTTGTACGTGACTACTGAGAATCATTTTTTTTTAAATTAAATTAAATTAAATTAACGGTTTCCCTTTAGGGGACCTGTTTTTTTGTCCCCATACCGTCAGAGGTCCCCTAAAGGTGACTGTGTAAACAGAGCGATGTCCCCATTAAGTAAGCATTGCCAGAACACACACACACACACACATGTCCCCTTGGCGCCAAAAGAGCCAGCAGGACAAGCTAAAAGAAAACTAGAAAGGGCCATCAAATGGCGAGGAACCGGAGAGGAGCCGAGGAACAAGCGAGCGAGTGAGAGAATGAGAAAATGAGAGGGAGAGACAGCATGGATTCTTTTCTTTGGGGCCTTAAAGACATGTTTCCCTCAGATGTTGGCTCTTCTTCAGATGCTAATGGTCCACTCTTATTCCCAAGCTGGGCCTTAGCATAACAATGCAGTGGAAGTGAAAGAGCTAAACCTCTGCTTTCTTAAAGAAGCCAAAGCTGGGCTTTTCTTGTGCACTAATGCCCCCTTGGCTCTTTGTGCTCCCAGTGAAAGGCCTGTGGAACGCAAAGGCCAGGTGATCACAGAGTTTACTGAAAATGAGACTGAAACAACACACCAACCGGGGTTAAAATTGGTGAAGTCATTAAAAAGCCCGGAGGAATGACCAAATATAGCGCCGTGGCCCCCTGCCAACGCGCGCTCTCAAGTGTGATGACAGGAGTTTTATTGAATATTATCAGCTTTTGCTTTCAAAGCTGCACTGAATTATATCTGTTGCTGGAATCCAACCCAAATGTTTTGACTGCGTGTCTCGTGCTGACTCTGAGACGCGCGAGTCCCGACTGAATAGCACTTGCAAGCCTGAAGGATTTTTGGACGAACGGCGGCCCGACCTTGACGAGGCCGCACATGCGTCTAAAACCCCTGATAGAGTGCGATAGCAAATGAGGAGCATGTGCGTCTTTGGCGTTATCGTTTATCAGGCGAGAATGAGTAGAATCAGAGGCAAAGGACATGCGGGAGAACACAAGATACTGTACTGAGACATGATGACTTCATCTTATCCATCGCTTTGTGAAGTCAAACTGTTCTTGTGTGTCATCCAGATGTCTGGATATTCACCAGAACAGCGAATGATGTAGAGTTTGACAGTCAGCAGAAAACTGGATCACTTTGTGTTGATGTTATGTTATGTTTGTGTTTGTGTTTACCTTCTCAGTGGCCTAGTGGTTAGAACAGACCTGGGAAAATTAAGGCCCGGGGGCCACATGCGTCCCGTTCAGCTTTTCGATCTGGCCCGCCGGACATTCCCAAATAATTTTTTTAGATCTTTAAAGGCCTACTGAAATGCGATTTTCTTATTTAAACGGGGATAGCAGGTCCATTCCATGTGTCATACTTGATCATTTCGCGATATTGCCATATTTTTGCTGAAAGGATTTAGTAGAGAACATCGACGATAAAGTTCGCAACTTTTGGTCGCTGATAAAAAAGCCTTGCCTGTACCGGAAGTAGCAGACGAGTAGCGTGACGTCACAGGTTGTGGAGCTCCTCACATCTGCACATTGTTTACAATCATGGCCACCAGCAGCGAGAGCGATTCGGACCGAGAAAGCGACGATTTCCCCATTAATTTGAGCGAGGATGAAAGATTTGTGGATGAGGAAAGTGAGAGTGAAGGACTAGAGGGCAGTGGGAGCGATTCAGATGACGGGAAGATGCTGTGAGAGGCGGGTGGGACCTGATATTCAGCTGGGAATGACTAAAACAGTAAATAAACACAAGGCATATATATACTCTATTAGCCACAACACAACCAGGCTTATATTTAATATGCCACAAATTAATCCCGCATAACAAACACCTCCCCCCTCCCGTCCATATAACCCGCCAATACAACTCAAACACCTGCACAACACACTCAATCCCACAGCCCAAAGTACCGTTCACCTCCCCAAAGTTCATACAGCACATATATTTCCCCAAAGTCCCCAAAGTTACGTACGTGACATGCACATAGCGGCACGCACGTACGGGCAAGCGATCAATTGTTTGGAAGCCGCAGCTGCGTGCGTACTCACGGTACCGCGTCTGCGTATCCAACTCAAAGTCCTCCTGGTAAGAGTCTCTGTTGTCCCAGTTCTCCACAGGCCAATGGTAAAGCTTGACTGTCATCTTTCGGGAATGTAAATAATGAAACACCGGCTGTGTTATCCGGCACAACAGTCAGGGGGTGCATTCTACGGCGGGGGTGCGTTATCCGGCACAACACCTGCCGCAATACACCGCTTCCCACCTACAGCTTTCTTCTTTGCTGTCTCCATTGTTCATTGAACAAATTGCAAAAGATTCACCAACACAGATGTCCAGAATACTGTGGAATTTTGCGATGAAAACAGACGACTTAATAGCTGGCCACCATGCTGTCCCAAAATGTCCTCTACAATCCGTGACGTCAGCGCGTGACGTCATCATACCGAGACGTTTTCAGCAGGATATTTCGCGCGAAATATAAAATTGCACTTTAGAAAGCTAACCCGGCCATATTGGCATGTGCTAATGTTAAGATTTCATCATTGATATATAAACTATCAGACTGCGTGGTCGGTAGTAGTGGGTTTCAATAGGCCTTTAAGATGGAAAGTGTAGCTGATGTTTTCAAATAACCGTAAGTCTTGAACTATACAAAGTATTTCAATGGTTGGAATCTGCACTTTTGCATGATATACTAGTTACCTAGTAATCTAATTCTAAGTCACAGCAGCTCAGACGAGGCACCAAGCAGTGTGGGTGTGGAGCGTTTCCACAGACTGTTTCCAGAGTGGCCAGTCTGAAATGCGGGTTTCAGGGACAGATGCGGAAGGAGATTTTTACAACAAAGTTCTAAAGCTTAGTGACGTATCAGATGTATCAGATTGTTGGTGGGTTGATTTTTTTTCCCCTTCGCGTTCATATTTCGCTGTGTTTGTTGCATTTTTGTTGTGTTCTGCATAATTGTAAAATATGTCGATCGAGAGGGGGTATGACGTTCATATGTTGTCGATATTCAGTGTTTTATCGTTCATAGAAAAATGGAAAATTCCATTTTGTTTTTTAAGGCGGTCTGTCATCACGTTTTTAGCATTCAATCAGACATTATTATTATATCTTTGTGGAAAATGTTGGACACAGTGTGTTGTCAAGCTTATGAGATGCGATGCAAGTGTAAGCCACTGTGACACTATTTTTTTTTTATTATTAATGTTTTTAGTGATAATATCAATGAGGGATTTTTAATCACTGCTATTTTGAAATTGTTACTAATATTGATACTGTTGTTGATAATATTCATTTTTGTTTCACTACTTTTAGATTGTTCCGTGTCATGTTTGTGTGTCCTCAATTGCTCTCAATTGCTCTGTTTATTGCTATTCTGAATATTGCTGAGTCGGGTCTGGTTTTGGAATTGGATTGCATTGTTATGGTATTGTTGTGTATTGTTTTGTTGGATTGATTAATAAATTCCTAAAATAAAAAAAATAAAAAAATAGAAAATAAAAAAGACATTATTGTGAGGTTTTGTATTAGTGTTCCTAAAAATAGATATACCGGCTCAAGTCAAAATAATTGCCCAGGCCTGGGTTAGAGTATCCACCCTGAGATCGGTAGGTCATACCAAAGACAAAAAAAAAGGGACCCATTACCTCCCTGCTTGGCACTCAGCATCAAGGGTTGGAATTGGGGGTTAAATCACCAAAAGAGGATTCCCGGACGCGGCCACCGCTGCTGCTCACTGCTCCCCTCACCTCCCCGGGGGGTGAGGGTGATGGGTCGAATGCAGAGGATAATCTCACCGCACCTAGTTTGTGTGTGACAATCATTGGTACTTTAACTTTAACTTTATGACATCATGACATTGTCAATTTGGCCATATAATTAGGTACACACCAAGTAGTAGCGTAGAACTGCATCCTTCAACAACAGAACCAAATTATTACGTTTATTATGTTGAAGTGTGTTTTTACAGAATGTTTAACCCCAATAATAAATATATTGCTGAATTAAAATGTAATTTAAGGTTAGGGTTGGGATTAAAATAACTCATAAACTTACCATGGTTATTTTAACAAAATAGTTTGGGATTAGGGCTGTACGGTACACCGCTGTTAGTGTAACACCGCTGTTAGTGTAGTACCGCCATACTAATTAATCATATTAGGTACTATACCGCCACTAAAAAGTACCGGTCCCCCAAACCCCCGTCGTTGTCACGTCGTGTCATTGCTGGTTTACGAGCAGAGGAGCATGTTCGGCAGCGCACAATCACAGAGTACTTACAAGCAGAGACAGTGTGTAGACAGAAAAGGGAGAACAGACGCATTTTGGCTTAAAAACTAAAGATAAAGGTAAAGTTATAACACTTAAACGCCCTCAGGAAGAGGTGCTTTAAGACAGTGGTCCCCAACCACCGGGCCACGGCCCGGTACCGGTTCGTGGACCGATTGGTACCGGGCCGCACAAGAAAAAAAAAGAAAGAAAAAAAAACATTTTTATTATTTTTTTATTTCTATTAAATCAACATCAAAAACACAATATATACATCATATATCAAATATAAATATAATTTAATAATGTAATGTAAATATTGTCGCTGGACACATGAGGACTTTGAATATGAGGACTTTGAATATGATATGACCAATGTATGATCATGTAACTACTTGGTATCGGATTGATACTTAAATTTGTGGTATCATCTAAAACTAATGTAAAGTATCAAACAACAGAAGAATAAGTGAATATTACATTTTAACAGAAGTGTAGATAAAACATGTTAAAAGAGAAAGTAAGCAGATATTAACAGTAAATGAACAAGTAGATTAATAAATCATTTTCTACCACTTGTCCCTCCTAATGTTGACAAAATAATAGAATGGAAAATGACACAATATGTTACTGCATATGTCAGCAGACTAAATTAGGAGCCTTTGTTTGTTTACTTACTACTAAAAGACAAGTTGTCTTGTATGTTCACTGTTTTATTTAAGGACAAAATTGCAATAAGAAACATATGTTTAATGTACCGTAAGATTTTTTTGTTAAAATAAATCCAATAATGCAATTTTTTGTGGTCAACTTTTATTTAGAAAAGTATCGAAAAGTACCGAAAAGTATCGAAATACATTTTGTTACCTGTACCGGTACCGAAATATTGGTATCGGGTCAACACTATTTGGGATATAAGGCAATTTGTAGGATTTAACTTGTCATTTGCGTTCTCTTATTTTCTGTCTTGCCCCCAGGATTTAAATAGTACTTAGAATTACAATTATTTTAAGATATGAGCGGTCTCTCGACTTTTTGTTTTGCTTTAAAGGGCTCATATTATGATTTTTTTTTTCTACATGTATAACACTTCCTTGTGGTCTACATAACATGTAATGGTGGTTCTTTGGTCAAAATGTTGCATAGATTACATTTTACAGACCGCTTTCAAGCTGCTTTCTGACAGTCTCCTCAAGATGTGCTTTATTTATGTGGCTCCACTTTGACTGCTGTCATCTTTGTTGTAGTTTTAGCGCTTCCATAGCAAGTCTACTGACAGATTAAGTTCGAACTAAACGCTACTTTATATTAGAAATGGCAACAGCGGTGTGATGCATGTGCATGTACAAGCCAGTCTGCCCCACAACAAGAGGATAAATGAAAAGAAGGCGCTTACTGACTCGGACTACAACAGCGGACCCGAGCAAAGCTTTTCATGTAAATTTATACCATATATGGATAATCCGCTGATGTCCTAAAATGGGCAAATTCCAAATTATCGGGACTCATGCAGAGCCCAAATACACAACAGCAGGCACCAATAGGTAAGAAAATATGGTTTTGCACAATAAGGCCAGTTTAAGTTGCGGACATGAGTTCGGAGAAGAAGTGACGCCAGAAACACCGCGCACCACACAGGAAGTGATGTCAGGAAAATAAAAAATAAAAAAATAAAAAAATAAAAAATAATAATAATAAAACAATAAAAACAAATAAATAAAATAAAAAAAAATAAAAAAAGGGGAGTGACGTCAGAAAGAACGTGCCACAGCAAGCTTCATAACAAGCGGTATCGTAACGCCCGATTGCAGCTACTTCGGATACAACACATCTCAAGACGGCAACATAGCAATGTTGAGCGACTGTTTTGAATAACGCCTGGAAGAACGGCAGCCTGGTGGGATTTGTTTGTCAACGAGTGTGTTGTGTCAGAGGAACAGCGAGAAAACTTTCGAATGTCCAGGTCAGCTGGGATTCTACTTTGCGAAAAACTTTGTCCATTTGTCGAAGGGGAGACAACGAGAATGCGGGCTCCCGTGGACAAGGGAGTATTTCGGAAAACAGCGAATGCATTTGGACTGGCAAAGTTATTGTCCGCGATGTATGTTGACTAAAGATGTCCGATAATGTTTTTTTTGCCGATATCCGATATTCCGATATTGTCCAACTCTTAATTACCGATTCCGATATCAACCGATACCGATATATACAGTCGTGGAATTAACACATTATTATGCCTAATTTTGTTGTGATGCCCCGCTGGATGCATTAAACAATGTAACAAGTTTTCCAAAATAAATTTGGGGCATGCTCTCCCTGAGACCTACTACAACTATGGGAAGTACTATACTTTGACTTTCACAAAGTGCATTATTTTTTTTAAACATGCTTCAAAACAACAGCTACAAAAACAATGAAGGCACACAGCTTCAGTCCAGAGTATATTAGAGTCATAAAGTAAACTATAACATAGTCCTCCTTTAGTGCAAGACTGCCTGTTATACTGTATAACAGGAAATTATAAACTGGGCTAAATCTGCCCTGCTCTAACATATTTGTATGAGTAACACAAATGTGCTGCAAGCTAGTGGTGAGTCCTTGAAGTGGCCTAGCAGTCAGCCAGAGCTTCTGAAATGCTGCGTCAAGACAGGGTTGGTTTTTGTTGTATTTTTGTTGTTTCTCTGTGTAGTCTTTAAGCGACAACTTTGTAGTACTACTTTTTTTCTGTGTTTGCTTTTCATCCAATATTCCGCTTGTATTCATCGTTTATCTCCTTATGATTCTTGAAGAGGTGGGAGATCAAATTGCTCGTATTAAAGGAAGGCGTCTTGGTTCCTCCTCGCCTAACCAACTTTTTGCAGTCATTGCAAATTGCCAGTTTTTTATCCGTCAGAGACACTTTAAAATAATCCCAAACCATAGACATGGTGTCGTTAGTCAGTCACCGAGCGAGCTCGCTTGTTAGCCACGGCTACAGCACCGGCAACAACACACTCTTGTGTCGTCAACTCCTGTGTTGTGTGTGGGAGAGGGGCTGACTGACTGGGAGACGCAACTGCTCTGTACTTCTCCCTACGTCCGTGTACCGCTCCGTACAGCGGCGTTTTAAAAAGGTCATAAATTTTACTTTTTGAAACCGATACCGATAATTTCCGATATTACATTTTAAAGCATTTATCGGCCGATATTATCGGACATCTCTAATGTCGAGCGATTACTCAACGTCTAGTTTTGTACTCCTTAACTACTGTGAAGCCATGAAGTGGTCAAGTACGACCGTCAATTTCAGTCTACAAGCGCAGTGTCTTGATTAGATATCGAGATCGATTGTTGTAAAATGTTTTTTATCACATTGTTTACTTTCTAGGGGTGTGGGAAAAAATCGATTCGAATTCAAATCGCCATTCTCACGTTGTACGATTCAGTATCGATTCTCATTTTTCAAAAATCGATTTTTTTATTTAATTTTTTAATTTTTTATTTTTTATTATTTTTTATTAATCAATCCAACAAAACAATACACATGCAATACCATAACAATGCAATCCAATTCCAAAACCAAACCCGACCCAGCAACACTAATATTATCAACAACGGTATCAATATTAGTTACAATTTCAACATAGCAGTGATTAAAAATCCCTCATTGATATTATCATTAGACATTTATTTAAAAAAAATTAAAAAATAAAATAAAAATGGACAATAGTGTCAAAGTGGCTTACACTTGCATCGCATCTCATGAGCTTGACAACACACTGTGTCCAATATTTTCACAAAGATGAAATAAGTCATATTTTTGGTTCATTTAATAGTTCAAACAAATTTACATTATTGCAATCAGTTGATAAAACATTGTCCTTTACAATTATAAAAGCTTTTTACAAAACCAGACTGGGGTAGATCCTGCTGAAATCCTATGTATTGAATGAATAGAGAATAATTTTGAATTGGAAAAATATCGTTTTTTGAATCGAGAATCGCGTTGAATCGGAAAAAATTGATTATAATCAAATCGTGACCCCAAGAATCGATGTTGAATCGAATCGTGGGACACCCAAAGATTCGCAGCCCTATTACTTTCACACGTCCATTAAAGATATGATTCATGTGTGATGGCTCAGGTGTGATTCACTACAATAGTCTAACAGCTGCTGATGGTGAGGCAAGCAAGGTTTACTGTTAAAAGAAAGTGTCAGGCTTGTCCCTGACAGTTTGACTATGTTTTAGTTTTTTCTCTGTTTGTCTTTGTTTCCTGTCAGCGCTTTTATTTTGTCTTCATTTCCTGAGTGTCTCCCTGAGTGCTGCTTCCCCTCAGCTGTGGCTGATTGGCACCTGGCCACACCTGGTGTCAATCAGCCAGCTACTATTTAAACCTGCCTTCTCCTCCAGTCATTGCTGGATCATTGTCATTACTACCTGTCTTTACACTTGTCGTTGTAGCTCCGTCTACTTTTGGTTTCACTCTGCTCATGTCCTAGTTCCTTTGTGTCACAGTAAGTGTTTTTGTTTCTTATCCAAAGTTAGCCTCTGTGCTATTTTAGTTCATTTTTGTTCTCCGCCTTGTGCGCGTCTTTTGTTACCCTTTCGTTTGTTGTTTTGCCTTGGTGTTTTATTAAATCATGTTTTCTCGTGCATTGCCTTCCGCCTTCTCTGCATCTTGGGGTTCGTCACCTACAAACTCTGACATAATGATCCAGCCTGTTAACACGTTCCCCGCGGAGATTTCCATGGCGGAGAGGCTTAACAAAGCATTAGAATTAATGGCTAAATTGAAGAGGAGTTCGGCCGCATTTCAAGCCCTCTCCCACCCATCCCTTTCGTCTGTGGGCCTGTCTGGGGACGTCTGGGATCCGTCCCTTGAGGGGGGGGCTAGGAGTGGCTGTGCAGCTGGGGAGGCACAGCTACTCCTCACCCCAGTGGGTCTGCAACAGACGGCGCCATCCTCTTTGGTGGACCAGCAGACGCCACCATGCACTCCGGTGGGTCTGCAACCTACGACGCCACCATGCACTCCGGTGGGTCTGCAACCTACGACGCCACCATGTACTCCGGTGGGCCGGCAGACGCCACCATGCACTCCGGTGGGCCGGCAGACGCCACCATGCACTCCGGTGGGCCGGCAGACGCCACCATGCACTCCGGTGGGCCGGCAGACGCCACCATGCAGTCCGGTGGGCCGGCAGACGCCACCATGCAGTCCGGTGGGCCGGCAGACGCCACCATGCAGTCCGGTGGGCCGGCAGACGCCACCATGCAGTCCGGTGGGCCGGCAGACGCCACCATGCAGTCCGGTGGGCCGGCAGACGCCACCATGCACTCCGGTGGGCCGGCAGACGCCACCATGCAGTCCGGTGGGCCGGCAGACGCCACCATGCAGTCCGGTGGGCCGGCAGACGCCACCATGCAGTCCGGTGGGCCGGCAGACGCCACCATGCAGTCCGGTGGGCCGGCAGACGCCACCATGCACTCCGGTGGGTCTACAACCAACGGCGCCACCATCCTCCTCTCCGGTGGGCCAGCAGCAGATGGCGCCACCATCCTCCTCTCCGGTGGGCCAGCAGCAGACGGCGCCACCATCCTCCTCTCCGGTGGGCCAGCAGCAGACGGCGCCACCATCCTCCTCTCCGGTGGGCCAGCAGCAGACGGCGCCACCATCCTCCTCTCCGGTGGGCCAGCAGCAGACGGCGCCACCATCCTCCTCTCCGGTGGGCCAGCAGCAGACGGCGCCACCATCCTCCTCTCCGGTGGGCCAGCAGCAGACGGCGCCACCATCCTCCTCTCCGGTGGGCCAGCAGCAGACGGCGCCACCATCCTCCTCTCCGGTGGGCCAGCAGCAGAGGGCGCCACCATCCTCTTCTCCGGTGGGCCAGCAGCAGAGGGCGCCACCATCCTCTTCTCCGGTGGGCCAGCAGCAGAGGGCGCCACCATCCTCTTCTCCGGCGGGCCAGCAGCAGAGGGCGCCACCATCCTCCTCTCCGGCGAGCCAACAGACGCCGCCACCATGCACTCCGGTGGGCCAGCAGAGGGCGCCACCGCCATCCTTCCCGGTGGGCCAGCAGAGGGCGCCACCGCCATCCTCCCCGGTGGGCCAGCAGAGGGCGCCACCGCCATCTTCTCCGGTGGGCCAGCAGAGGGCGCCACCGCCATCTTCTCCGGTGGGCCAGCAGAGGGCGCCACCATCGTCTCCGGTGGGTCCTCCCATGCCGGCGGTCGAGCCGCCTCGCCAATTGCGGCGGCGTTCAACTCGCCGTCGCCACCTAACTCTTCCCCGCTGGTTGCGGGGACACTTGGCCTGGTGGCCCACCTCCTTGTCCTCTCTCCACCCTCCCGTGACTTTGGACTGTTTTTTGGGGGGGGTGTTCCTAGAACGTCTGGTATCCGTTATAGGAAGGGGGGCTACTGTCAGGCTTGTCCCTGACAGTTTGATTTTGTTTTAGTTTTTTCTCTGTTTGTCTTTGTTTCCTGTCAGCGCTTTTATTTTGTCTTCATTTCCTGAGTGTCTCCCTGAGTGCTGCTTCCCCTCAGCTGTGGCTGATTGGCACCTGGCCACACCTGGTGTCAATCAGCCAGCTACTATTTAAACCTGCCTTCTCCTCCAGTCATTGCTGGATCATTGTCATTACTACCTGTCTTTACACTTGTCGTTGTAGCTCCGTCTACTTTTGGTTTCACTCTGCTCATGTCCTAGTTCCTTTGTGTCACAGTAAGTGTTTTTGTTTCTTATCCAAAGTTAGCCTCTGTGCTATTTTAGTTCATTTTTGTTCTCCGCCTTGTGCGCGTCTTTTGTTACCCTTTCGTTTGTTGTTTTGCCTTGGTGTTTTATTAAATCATGTTTTCTCGTGCATTGCCTTCCGCCTTCTCTGCATCTTGGGGTTCGTCACCTACAAACTCTGACAGAAAGGGGGCCTTAAATGTTGCCAGTCATATAAACAAAACACAAACAGACCACCTTGCCTTTCTTTTTTGTCAAAGTGGCTCAAATATTGATCCCAGTTGGAGCCCAGTCAAAACAGGTGTTGAGGTGCAGTATTTGTACTTGCAAAATGTTTGATACAGCAAAAAAGGAAAGAAAAAGGCACCTTTCATAAAGTCAAAATGGGATCTCGTCTGTTGGCCCTGCCCGTGACACTAGTTGACTAAGTAGTAAGTACCCCCCAATTATCAGGTTTTACCCCATTAACACCTCTGATGTTCCCCCCTTTTTTCCCTTCAGGCTATCTACTCCCCTCATCCCTCTTCATGCAAATGAGCCTTCGGTCCAGGTGCAACACTGAGGAAGTTAGCGCCTCTTCAACACAGCCACGCATTCTATTTACATGCAAAATGGCGGCTTAGGCGGTAAATGTGTGAACACAGGTGTCTGTGTGTGTGTGTGTGTGTGTGTGTGTGTGTGTGTGTGTGTGTGTGTGTGTGTGTGTGTGTGAAGGGGGGCCGGGGAGGGGTGTTGTCACCAGAGCTACTAATCTGTTTGTCCTGATGTTGTCTTGTTTGCTTGGATACTGTCGAATTGCAGTAATGTGTAATAATAATTATAATAATAATAATTAGAGATATTATCGGCCGATAAATGCTTTAAAATGTAATATCGGAAATTATCGGTATCGGTTTCAACCTCCCGATTTTCCCGGGAGACTCCCGAATTTCAATGCCCCTCCCGAAAATCTCCCGGGGCAACCATTCTCCCGATTTCCACCCGGACAACATTATTGGGGGGCGTGCCTTAAAGGCACTGCCTTTAGCGTTCTCTACAATCTGTCGTCACGTCCGCTTTTTCTCCATACAAACAGCGTGCCACTTAATATGTGTGGCTTTTACACACACATAAGTGAATGCCACGCATACTTGATCAACAGCCATACAGGTCACATTGAGGGTGGCCGTATAAACAACTTTAACACTGTTACAAATATGCGCCACACTGTGAACTCACACCAAACAAGAATGACAAACCCATTTCGGGAGAACATCCGCACCGTAACACAACATAAACACAACAGAACAAATACCCAGAACCCCTTGCAGCATTAACTCTTCCGGGACGCTACAATATACACCCCCCGCTACCACCAAACCCCGCCCCCGCAACCCCGCCCCCCATCTCCCAAATTCGGAGGTCTCAAGGTTGGCAAGTATGCTCTAGTACAGTGGTTCTCAACCTTTTTTCAATGATGTACCCCCTGTGAATTTTTTTTTAATTCAAGGACCCCCTAATCAGAGCAAAGCATTTTTGGTTGAAAAAAAGAGATAAAGAAGTAAAATACAGCACTATGTCATCAGTTTCTGATTTATTAAATTGTATAACAGTGCAAAATATTGCTCATTTGTTGTGGTCTTTCTTGAACTATTTGGAAAAAAAGATAGGTTTTTATTTATATTTGTAAAGGATTTTTGAATTGTTGCTATTTTTAGAATATTTTGAAAAAATCCCACGTACCCCTTGGCATACCTTCAAGTACCGCCAGGGGTACGCGTACCCCCATTTGAGAACCACTGCTCTAGTATACTCTGGACTGAAGCTGTGTGCCTTCATTGTTTTTGTAGCTGTTTTGAGGCATGTTAAAAAAAATAATGCACTTTGTGACTTCAGTAATAATAAATATGGCAGTGCCATGTTGGCACTTTTTTCCATAACTGGAGTTGAAGTTGTTCTGTTATTTTGGAAAACCTTGTTTTCCAAAATAATAATAATTGAAACTTGTATTAGTAGATTGCACAGTACAGTACATATTCTGTACAATTGACCACTAAATGGTAACACCCGAATACGTTTTTCAACTTGTTTATAATCAATTTATGGTAAAGTTACATTGCTTAATGCATCCAGCGGGGCATCACAACAAAATTAGGCATAATAATGTGTTAATTCCACGACTGTATATATCGGTATCGGTTGATATCGGAATCGGTAATTAAGAGTTGGACTATATCGGAATATCGGCAAAAAAGCCATTATCGGACATCTCTAATAATAATAATAAATGTAATTTCATAGCGACTTTCAGGAAACTCAAGGTCGCTTTACAACAATATAAAATACAATCAAACCAAGGCATATAAATAAATAAAATTCCATACTATATTATTCAATACTATACTACTGTAATGCAGTGGTTCTCAATATTTTTTCAGTGATGTATCCCCTGTGAACATTTTTTTAATTTAAGTACCCCCTAATCAAAGCAAAGCATTTTTGGTAGAAAAAAAGAGATAAAGAAGTAAAATACAGCACCGTGTCATCAGTTTCTGATTTATGAAATTGTATAACAGTGCAAAATATTGCTCATATGTACCGTATTTTTCGGACTGTAAGTCGCAGTTTTTCTTCATAGTTTGGCCGGCTCCAGTGCCACTTATATATGTTTTTTTCCTTCTTTATTATGCATTTTCGGCAGGTGCGACTTATACTCCGAAAAATACGGTAGTGGTCTTTCTTGAACTATTTGGAAAAAAAGATATAAAAATAACTAAAAACTTGTTGAAAAATAAACAAGTGATTCAATTATAAATAAAGATGTCTACACATAGAGGTAATCATCAACTTAAAGTGCCCTCTTTGGGATTGTAATAGAGATCCATCTGGATTCATGAACTTAATTCTAAACGTTTCTTCACAAAAAAAAAAATCTTTAACATCAATATTTATTAGTATTTGATAATACCACCTTAACATTTGACAACCAAACAATTACACAAGGCGAATCAGTAAAGAATCTGGGTATTATCTTCGACCCAACTCTCTCGTTTGAATCACACATTAAGAGTGTTACTAAAACGGCCTTCTTTCATCTCCGTAATATCGCTAAAATTTGTTCTATTTTATCCACTAGCGACGCTGAGATCATTATTCATGCGTTCGTTACGTCTCGTCTCGACTACTGTAACGTATTATTTTCGGGTCTCCCTATGTCTAGCATTAAAAAATTACAATTGGTACAAAATGCGGCTGCTGGACTTTTGACAAGAACAAGAAAGTTTGATCATATTACGCCTATACTGGCTCACCTGCACTGGCTTCCTGTGCACTTAAGATGTGACTTTAAGGTTTTACTACTTACGTATAAAATACTACACGGTCTAGCTCCGTCCTATCTTGTCGATTGTATTGTACCATATGTCCCGGCAAGAAATCTGCGTTCAAAGAACTCCGGCTTATTAGTGATTCCCAGAGCCCAAAAAAAGTCTGCGGGCTATAGAGCGTTTTCTATTCGGGCTCCAGTACTATGGAATGCCCTCCCGATAACAATTAGAGATGCTACCTCAGTAGAAGCATTTAAGTCCCATCTTAAAACTCATTTGTATACTCTAGCCTTTAAATGTTGATCTGCCGTTTCTTTTCTTTTCTGCACTGCTTCCCTCTTCCTTGTGGAGGGGGGCGGGGGGCACAGGTCCGGTGGCCATGGATTAATTGCTGGCTGTCCAGAGTCGGGACCCGGGGTGGACCGCTCGCCTGTGCATCGGCTGGGAACATCTCTGCGCTGCTGACCCGTCTCCGCTCGGGATGGTGTCCTACTGGCCCCACTATGGACTGGACTCTTACTATTATGTTGGATCCACTATGGACTGGACTCTCACAATATTATGTCAGACCCACTCGACATCCATTGCATTCGGTCTCCCCTAGAGGGGGGGGGATTACCCACATATGCGGTCCTCTCCAAGGTTTCTCATAGTCATTCACATCGACGTCCCACTGGGGTGAGTTTTTCCTTGCCCTTATGTGGGCTTTGTACCGAGGATGTCGTTGTGGCTTGTGCAGCCCTTTGAGACACTTGTGATTTAGGGCTATATAAATAAACATTGATTGATATATAAATAAACATTGAATATTTATGGAACATGTCCACAAAAAATCTAGCTGTCAACACTGAATATTGCATTGTTGCATTTCTTTTCACAGTTCTTTTTGACAGGAATTTAAAAAAAATCTCACGTACCCCTTGGCATACCTTCAAGTACCCCCAGGGGTACGTGTACCCCCATTTGAGAACAACTGCTGTAATGGATTGCAGGGGAGGAATAGGAGCAGTTTAGATCTAAAAAAAAAAAAAAAAGACGGAAGAATAATCTAACGATCCCAGACACAAGCCTGTGTTTACTTGCGTCGAAGTGAGCAATTTGTGCGTAGGCTGAAGGAAACGGTTGGTGGTGGCACCCAATGTCATTTTAAGTGGCACGCCTGGCGCCGCGGCGTCAGGCACATCACTCACATGGTGCCAGGCCGCTTTTTCTAAGCACTCACTAAATGACACACAGCTGGCGGCGCGGAGACAGATGTCACTGCTCTTATATTGTGCATGCCCTCCCCTCTGTAGGGCTTTCCCTCCCTTTTCCTTCTCTCTCACACTCTGGTGTTCAGCTGGGCTGCCTCCCTTCCTCCTCCCCCCTTCCAGGATCCAGACTTTGTGGAGCCGATGCTGCAAAAAAACACTTCCTGGAGCCTGGTGCTCACTTCCTTTGCTTTTTTGTGGGACTTCCTGTGCCGCCTCTGAGCGGACTCTCTCGGAGCAACATCCTGACGCGCCGACAGCTGCACAGATAATTCTCTCGTTCTGCTTTTGTCAGGACTTTTATTCTTTCTCCCTCCGTGCGCATCTCCAGAGACCGGACTTTCCCTCTGTACTGTATTTCCATTTGCTCTGCAGTGCAGCAGGTTTCATTTGGCTACGATGCAAAACAAGCTCGATTGCCCCCCAGAGATATATCATTTACTCCAAAGAAGGTCAGCGTCACATGTAAACGACAACAACAGGTATAAGGCCGTAATAATCTATTTAGAATACTTTGCGGTGACGTGACAGGTAGACTGATGGTCACTCCATCAAGCCCCATCTGGCCGTGTGAGTGGAAGAATGTCGTGGTTGCGGGTGTGAGAAAAAGGCCTCACCGCTCATCTCCAAGCAGGGTTCGGTTATTCTGGGTTAACAAGACCGAGTGAGGACTTGAACATTGCAAGAATGGAATCACATAACTCATACCCCATGTCGTAAACAACTGCGATGACTTGGCCCTATAACAGCGAACCCCATAATTAGCACTCCTCGCATTGGAATTGTACTGCACACCAAGTTGACTATAGCTCAATACGTCATTCCATTGTGCCAAGAAAGTGACGAGCTGTCACTGAGTTTTACACTTCATCAAACGCGCTATTATTCATGCCACACACTGTCATGAATAATATGTCAGTGGGACTGAATAACGTCACTTAGTTCCGGTGTCAGTGGCAGTGAATGAGCAAAGCGCCCCAAAAACATACCATTAACTTTCAACCTTGTACTTAGTCAATGTTTGTGTCATGATCCGTGGTCCGGATCATGTTTTGTGTTTTGCTCCACGGCTGCTTCCTTCGCCTGCCGCTCAAGCTCCTGAGGTGCCACCTTCCTGGTTGCGGGGACACTTGGTCTGGCGAAGAACAGTTCCTGTACCTGCACCGAGGCGAACTCCAGTTCCTGCTTCCTCGTCTCCGGCGGGCCTTCCCATGGCGCCGCCACCCTTCTCATCACCAGCGTCGTCGCCACTGCGACATCCGGCTGGCCGGCTGCATGGACGCCCCGGGCGTAGACAGCAGCGACGCCCAGCAGAAATCATAAAAAAATTAAACTTAGTAGACAATAAAAAGTCGTCGCAATTGTTGATTATGAACTTAACCAACCATGCATCACTATAGCTCTTGTCTCAAAGTAAGTCTACTATCTTGACTTATCATATCACGCCGTGAATTATTTTGAGTTTTTTGGTGTTTTCCTGTGCGTAGTGTTTTAGTTATTGTCTTGCACTCCTATTTTGGTGGCTTTTCCTGTTGTGTTGGTATTTACCTGTAGCAGTTTCATGTCTTCATTTGAGCGCTATTCCCCGCACCTGCTTTGTTTTAGCAATCAAGAACATTTAAGTGGTCGCTATCTTTTTTCGTGTGGACATCGTTGATTGTCATGTCATGTACGGATGTAATTTGTGGACGCCGTCCGTCTCTACTCCACACGCTGTAAGTCTTTGCTGTCGTTCAGCATTCTGTTTTTGTTGACTTTGTAGCCAGTTCAGTTTTAGTTTCATTCTGTATAGCCATCCCTAAGCTTCAACGCCTTTTCTTAGGGGCACTCACCTTTTGTTTATTTTTGTTTTAAGCAGTAGATACCTTTTTACCTGCACGCTGTCTCCCACTGTCGCCTGCATATTGTGATCATGACAAACCATCGTCAACCTGTTCCCGACATCTACAAAGCAATTAGCTACCGGCTGCCACCTAATGATATGGAAGAGAATAACATGGTTACTCTGCCGAGCTCCAGACAGCAGATTATAATTACTGGTTTGCAAAAAATTTTTTTAACCCAAATAGATGAAACTACATAATCTCCCACGGCACACCAGACTGTATCTCACGGCACACTAGTGTGAGATACAGTGGTTGAAAAACACTGGTTTAAAGGGGAACATTATCACCAGACCTATGTAAGCGTCAATATATACCTTGATGTTGCAGAAAAAAGATCATATATTTTTTTAACCGATTTCTGAACTCTAAATGGGTGAATTTTGGCGAATTAAACGCCTTTCTAATATTCGCTCTCGGAGCGATGACGTCACAACGTGACGTCACATCGGGAAGCAATCCGCCATTTTCTCAAACACCGAGTCAAATCAGCTCTGTTATTTTCCGTTTTTTCAACTGTTTTCCGTACCTTGGAGACATCATGCCTCGTCGGTGTGTTGTCGGAGGGTGTAACAACACAAACAGGGACGGATTCAAGTTGCACCAGTGGCCCAAAGATGCGAAAGTGGCAAGAAATTGGACGTTTGTTCCGCACACTTTACCGACGAAAGCTATGCTACGACAGAGATGGCAAGAATGTGTGGATATCCTGCGACACTCAAAGCAGATGCATTTCCAACGATAAAGTCAAAGAAATCTGCCGCCAGACCCCCATTGAATCTGCCAGAGTGTGTGAGCAAAGGACCTCGGTAGCACGGCAAGCAATGGCGGCAGTTTGTTCCCGCAGACGAGCGAGCTAAACCCCCTATCGACCCTAGCTTCCTTGGCCTGCTGACATCAACTCCAAAACTGGACAGATCAGCTTTCAGGAAAAGAGCGCAGATGAGGGTATGTCTGCAGAATATATTAATTGATGAAAATTGGGCTGTCTGTACTCTCAAAGTGCATGTTGTTGCCAAATGTATTTCATATGCTGTAAACCTCGTTCATAGTTGTTAGTTTCCTTTAATGCCAAACAAACACATACCAATCGTTGGTTAGAAGGCGATCGCCGAATTCGTCCTCGCTTTCTCCCGTGTCGCTGGCTGTCGTGTCGTTTTCGTCGGTTTCGCTTGCATACGGTTCAAACCGATATGGCTCAATAGCTTCAGTTTCTTCTTCAATTTTGTTTTCGCTACCTGCCTCCACACTACAACCATCCGTTTCAATACATGCGTAATCTGTTGAATCGCTTAAGCCGCTGAAATCCGAGTCTGAATCCGAGCTAATGTCGCTATAGCTTGCTGTTCTATTCGCCATGTTTGTTTGTGTTGGCTTCACTATGTGACGTCACAGGAAAATGGACGGGTGTTTATAACGATGGTTAAAATCAGGCACTTTGAAGCTTTTTTTAGGGATATTGCGTGATGGGTAAAATGTTTAAAAGAACTTCGAAAAATATAATAAGCCACTGAGAACTGATTTTTAATGGTTTTAACCATTCTGAAATTGTCATAATGTTCCCCTTTATGGGGTTATCCAGCTTAGTGTAGACATAGCCCTTAGACAACGGCCCAAAATCACCCAGAGTGGAGAATCTTGAGAAAGTTCATTATGATTCAATTGCAGAGGTTATGCATTCATAGATCCATGTTGGATGCTGTTGTTATTTAAACGTGGAGATGGAGATTGTTGTGATGTAAACATTGCCACAGATGAAACTCTGGCACGGGTTCAGGCAGAAGCGAACACACACACATCCCACAAGGAGGAGAGGCCTTGGTGGGTGAGCAAACATGGAAACAGGGAGCTATAGAGGAAAAGCAGCACAAGGAGTGAGAGTGTAGGAGGTGAAGTTAAAAAAAAAAAGAAAAGACTGTTTGATTTGAGACGCCTCTCTGTCTGAGAGGCCTCTCAGTTTTTCCCATCCTGCAAAGCATCACCCACCATCCATGAATGTTATCTTAGTTTATAATAGAACAATTTGACTTTCTGTCATCAGCTTCGGCATATGTTCACCTTATGTCTGTTTTTTGGCCACCTGGACTACGAGTGACAGCCATGTAGGAGTAGGGTCAGGCTTGTGGAGAGATGACAGTGGGGAGCAGGACGAGCCTGGGGATAGAAGGTCACATCCTGGTGTGCAGGCCAATGCAGCTTACAGCGAGGCTACACAACTCCGAGAGTGGCTAAGCCACCTCGACATCGCCTGGGGTCAATCTGTGTGAGCCTCTTTTGAACTGGGGGGGTATGTAGCTAACACGTGGGCTCCGCACAGACTCTGTTTTGTGTCGCTAACTTGTACCTTTTTGCAGTGACCAAACGGAGATCATGCGTTGTTTTCACATTATTCCAGCTCCTCTGTGGAGAACGACCTGGCAGTAGCAATAAATAGTTGCACTGGATAACCGCGGTTGTTTCACCTGAACACTCAATCTCAGGTCAAACAAGCCCGAGGGATGCAACTGAGGTTGTACAGCTGCCGACGGCTTGCGTTGCCTATCCAGATAAAATAAGTTGTCTAGCATCTGAACTATTCCACACGCACAAAAATAGCTGAGCGATAACAAACAAGTCAAGATTCCTGGGAGCGATTCACTTGCCTCACTCGAAAAAACAACACTGGATCAGATACTATCAGTACAATCTCCCTTTCAATCCATCATAATTAACGTTGTGTAGTATTTGGCACTCATCCCCAGGAAAGGCAAGCGAGGATCTCAGGACGAGGTACGGATTCCTCTCGCCTGCATGGTTCAGCCTGGATGACAACTGAGTGATAGGAGGACATGGCAAGCCTGTGTCTCCACACGTCCTCCACTTCCTGAGATGCAGCTTGGCACAGCTGTCTGCAGCCCCAAAGGAGCGTCACATGGCAGCGGCCTGAGTACACAACTCGGAAGAGGTGACATCTGAAACAGCAAACACTGCTGCAGTTTGTTTGTTGTGGCTTAAAGGCCTACTGAAACCCACTACTACCGACCACGCAGTCTGATAGTTTATACATCAATGATGAAATCTTAACATTGCAACACATGCCAATACTAAAGTGCAATTTTAAATTTTGCGCGAAATATCCTGCGTGACGTCACGCATTGTAGCGGACATTTTGGGACAGCATGGTGGCCAGCTATTAAGTTGTCTGTTTTCATCGCAAAATTCCCCAGTATTCTGGACATCTATGTTGGTGAATCTTTTGCAATTTGTTCAATGAACAATGGAGACAGCAAAGAAAAAAGCTGTAGGTGGGAAGCGGTGTATTGCGGGCGGCTGCAGCAACACAAACACAGCCGGTGTTTCATTGTTTACATTCCCGAAAGATGACAGTCAAGCTTTACCATTGGCCTGTGGAGAACTGGGACAACAGAGACTATTACTAGGAGGACTTTGAGTTGGATGCGCAGACGCGGTACCATGAGTACGCATGCAGCTGCGGCTTCCAAACATTTGATCACTTGCCCGTACGTGCGTGCCGCTATGTGCATGTCACGTACGTAACTTTGGGGACTTTGGGGAAATATATGTGCTGTATGAACTTTGGGGAGGTGAACGGTACTTTGGGCTGTGGGATTGAGTGTGTTGTGCAGGTGTTTGAGTTGTATTGGCGGGTTATATGGACGGGAGGGGGGAGGTGTTTGTTATCCGGGATTAATTTGTGGCATATTAAATATAAGCCTGGTTGTGTTGTGGCTAATAGAGTATATATATGTCTTGTGTTTATTTACTGTTTTAGTCATTCCCAGCTGAATATCAGGTCCCACCCACCTCTCACAGCATCTTCCCTATCTGAATCGCTCCCACTGCCCTCTAGTCCTTCACTCTCACTTTCCTCATCCACGAATCTTTCATCCTCGCTCAAATTAATGGGGAAATCGTCGCTCTCTCCATCCGAATCGCTCTCGCTGTTGGTGGCCATGATTGTAAACAATGTGCAGATGTGAGGAGCTCCACAACCTGTGACGTCACGCGCATATCGTCTGCTACTTCCGGTACAGGCAAGGCTTTTTTATCAGCGACCAAAAGTTGCAAACTTTATCGTCGATGTTCTCTACTAAATCCTTTCAGCAAAAATATGGCAATATCGCGAAATGATCAAGTATGACACATAGAATGGACCTGCTATCCCCGTTTAAATAAGAAAATCACATTTCAGTAGGCCTTTAAAACAGGTGAAAGTTTTCAGAGTGCGCATTATACCAAAGGGCCTTCTAATTACTTGGAAGTCAATCTATTCATTCGTAACAGGATAAGCTGGAGTCTTTATCCGAGCTAACACCACCCTGGACTGGTTGCCAGTCAGTGAGGCACATGTAGAGAAACCATTCCCAATCACATTCACAACATCACTTGGTGGGAACAGAACCCACAATACCAGGTCAGCCACTTTCCATCTAATAATTATTTTTGACACTAAGTCAACTAGCATTGTTCCTGTATGTGGCACAGAAAACATAAGAAAGATATGTCTAGTTCATAGTTTGTGGTCAACCAGTTCCACATACACATGTTTTGTTATATTAACTTCATATTTTGGTATGTAACTAGTAAACCCGCTAGTCTTTTTGAGTGATGCAGTGGTACCTCATCCGGCTGGACAAAAGCCAAATTGTACGACAACCGAATACATTTTTGGGTAGCACTTTAGTATGGAGAACATATTCACCATTAACTAGTTGCTTATTAACATGCAAATTAGTAACATATTGGCTCTTAATTAGTCATTATTAAGTACTTATTAATGCCTTATTCTGCATGGCCTTATTATACAACCAGTACATAATGTATATACCACCCCCCCCCCCCCCCCCCCCGTCCTGCCCCCCCCATTTTTTGTATATATTGTTTTTCAAATCACCTGAGTATATTGTGTATATGCTGTGTATATGTACATAATTTATAAAAAAAAATGTACGTAATATTTTATATACATGTTACAGGTTATATATATTTTATTGTTGAATGTATCAAATGTGATGAATATTTTAATGGACCATAATGGAAACTAGGGCTGCAACAACTAATCGATTAAATCGATTAAAATCGATTATAAAAATAGTTGTCGATTAATTTAGTCATGATTCGTTGGATCTATGCTATGCGCATGCGCAGAGGCTTTTTAAAAAAAAAAGTATTTATTATAATTTTTTTTTTAAAACAATTGTTTTTTTGTTTTTTTAGTAAACCTTTATTTATAAACTGCAACATTTACAAACAGCTGAGAAACAATAATCAAAATAAGTATGGTGCCAGTATGCTGTTTTTTTCCCAATAAAATACTGGATAGGATAGAAATGTAGTTTGTCTCTTTTATCCGATTATTAATCGATTAATCGAAATAATATGCCAATCTATGCTATGCACATGCGCAGAGGCTTTTTTAAAACATTTTTTTTTTTTTTTTTTTTTTTTAAACATTTTTTTTTTTTTTTTTTTTTTTTTTAGTAAACCTTTATTTATAAACTGCAACATTTACAAACAGCTGAGAAACAATAATCAAAATAAGTATGGTGCCAGTATGCTGTTTTTTTTTCCAATAAAATACTGGATAGGATAGAAATGTAGTTTGTCTCTTTTATCCGATTATTAATCAATTAATCAAAATAATAATCGACAGATTAATCGATTATCAAATTAATCGTTAGTTGCAGCCCTAATGGAAACAAGCCTTTTGGCTTTTTGTGCCATCCATTTGCCTTTTTAAAGCATTACATGGATTCAATTCTTTAAGATGTCAATAAACTTCTCAATCAATCAATCAATCAATCAAAGCCATTAACTAAGAGTCTTCCCTCAATAACCTCAGAATTATTGGTTATTAGTAACCCTAACTCTAACCCTTATATGTTCCCCTGGTGTCCAAATAACTCTAAATTAAGTCTTTGTTACTTGTAATATGTTCCCCATACTAAAGTGTTACCAATTTTTTTTAATCTGTTCCAGACACCCAAAAATATGAACACAAAACACATTCAATAAAGAATAATGATAGTTCTATTTTTTTTTAAATTCATATAAATGATGAATAAAATTGATGAATGACCATTTAACATTGAAGACTCTCGTGGGCGAAGATGGTGAGGAGCAGAAAGGAAGGAAGGAAGGAAGGAAGGGGGAACCTCTCAGACGACACATCTGCAATTAGTTCTTTCTTGAATTGAATAGTGTTTCTCACCTTTTTTTTTAAAAGTGCACGCACTCGCAACTTTCTTTCCCAGCAGGCACAAGACATTGATACAACATTGATTAAACGTACATATTTTTTAAAACCGACTTCTAAACAATGTTGCAAAATAGTGGTATTTGTAAATGTTGATGTCTAACGTTGGAGTCATGTTGTTGGTTGGGAAATGACCCAAATTTCAATGGTCAGATCAGCGTCTCAACCTGACATTGAATAAACGTCGCCAAAAAGCATGTTGTTTCACCGTTGTATTTGTGTTGTAGAATATTTGTTGGTGAATGACCAAAATTCAATGGTCAACACAACGTCAGAACCCAACATTGATTAAAAAGCATGTTGTTCCGACGTTAGGTTTGAGTTGCTCAACGTCAGGCCCTAATTCAACACGTTTTCAACTATGTTTTAATGTCTTGTGCCTGCTGGGTTGGTTGCAGGTTGGGTTGTATTGCAATCCTGCTGAGTAAAAAAAAAAAAAGGGTAAAAACACCAATGAGTGGGATTCTTTGTTTGGGGCACACGATTCTGCGGAACGATATACAGACAAACAGGTTAATTGGGCGGCAGGATAACAAAGATGGTATATAGAACAGAATAGAGTTTTATTGTCATTATTACAGTGAACAGGTTCAAAGAACAACGAATTTGGAGCAGATCCCCAAAGGTGCGTACACAATAGTATAGTAATATAAATATTAAAAAAGATAAAGAAGATATAATATATATATATATATATATACATACAATAGAGATGTCCGATAATATCGGCCAATAAATGCTTTAAAATGTAATATCGGAAACTATCGGTATCGGTTTCAACCTCCCGATTTTCCCGGGAGACTCACAAATTTCAGTGCCCCTCCTAAAAATTTCCCGGGGCAACCATTCTCCAGAATTTCTCCCGATTTCCACCCGGACAACAGTATTGGGGGCATGCCTTAAAGGCACTGCCTTTAGCGTCCTCTACAACCTGTCGTCACGTCCGCTTTTCCACCATACAAACAGCGTGCCGGCCAAGTCACATAATATATGCGGCTCATACACACACATAAGTGAATTCCATGCATACTTGATCAACAGCCATACAAGTCACACTGAGGGTGGCCGTATAAACAACTTTAACACTGTTACAAATATGCGCCACACTGTGAACCCACACCAAACAAGAATGACAAACACATTTCGGGAGAACATCCGCACCGTAACACAACATAAACACAACAGAACAAATACCCAGAACCCCTTGCAGCATTAACTCTTCCGGGACGCTACAATATGCACCCAAACCAAACCCCCCCATCTCCCGAATTCAGAGGTCTCAAGGTTGGCAAGTATGCTCTAGTATATATACGTATATATATCGGTTGATATCGGAATCGGTAATTAAGAGTTGGACAATATCGGAATATCGGATATCGGCAAAAAAGCCATTATCGGACATCTCTAATATATGTGACAAAGGTGTAAGATGACAGGTTACTGCACTTTATTCTGTTTCACAGTCCAGTATTATTGCACTTGTCAAGAGGCCATTTGGGATATATTGCACAGTCCAACATTATTGCACATTATAGTGAGGTTATTGCACATTATTCTGTTTCACAGTCCAGTATTATTGCACTTATCAAGAGGCCATTTAGGATGTATTGCACAGTCCAACATTATTGCACATTATCAGAATCAGAATCAGAATCAGCTTTATTGTCATTACGCAGGGTAACGAGATTGAGGCCATTCCATACAGTGCGATGTGTGCATGCTAGAAAAACAATGTGCAAATATATAAAAATTTAAAAAATGTAGAAGTGCAATGAATATGGTGTGAAATGAATATATACATGAAAAAAAAACGGAAAAAAAACAGGGTGGTTGGTGGAATGGGTTATTGCACCGAAGAGAAGGCAGTTATGAGGGACAATGGGGCAGTCCGTTCAGGATGGTTATGGCCCTGGGGAAGAAGCTGTTCTTTAGCCTGTTTGTTTTGGTTTTAATGCACCTGTAGCGCTTCCCAGAGGGCAGCAGGTGGAACAGGTCAGAGCCAGGGTGGGTGCTGTCCTTGATGATGGCACTGGCTCTGTTGAGGCAGCGGGAGGTGTAGATGTCCGTCAGAGAGGGGAGAGGGCGGCCGATGATCTTCTGAGCCGTCTTGACCACTCTTTGCAGCCTCTCCCTGTCTGCTGCAGTGCAGCTGCCGTACCATACCGTAATACAGTAGGTCAGCAGGTTCTCGATGGACGAGCGGTAGAAGGTCAGCAGCAGGTCAGGCTTCAGGTTGTACTTCCCGAGGACTCTAAGGAAGTGTAGCCGCAGCTGAGCCTTCTTGATGATTGATGTGGTGTTGACTGTCCAGGAGAAGTCATTAGAGATGTGGACTCCAAGGTACCTGAAGGTGTGGACCCTCTCTACACGCTCGCCGTTGATGTAGAGGGGGGCAGGGTCGGTGCTGCTCCTCCTGAAGTCGACGATGATCTCTCTGGTCTTGCTGGTGTTGAGAGCGAGGTTGTTCTCCGAAGACCAGGCCGTCAGCTTCAGGACCTCCTCTCTGTAGGCAGCCTCGTCACCCCTGGAGATGAGCCCGACCACTGTGGTATCGTCGGCAAACTTGACGGTAAGGTTGTCACTGTGGGCCGGACTGCAGTCATGGGTGTAAAGGCAGTAGAGGAGTGGGCTCAGCACACAGCCCTGTGGGGAGCCGATGCTCAGCGTGCGGGAGGATGAGAGGTGCGGGCCAAGTCTCACATTCTGGGGTCGGTCCGTTAGGAAGTCCCTTATCCAGGCGTTTGTGAGAGGGGGGAGGCCAAGAGTGTCCAGTTTATTGCAGAGTCTGTCCGGGATTATTGTATTGAAGGCAGAGCTATAGTCCACAGAGAGCATCCGGACGTAGCTCTGCTGCTGCTCCAGGTGGTTCAGAGCAGAGTGGAGAGCAACAGCGATGGCGTCCTCTGTGGACCTGTTCGCCCGGTATGCGAACTGGTGGGGGTCGAAGTCTGGAGGGATATGGTCCTTGATGTGCTGGAGAACAAGTCGCTCGAAGCACTTCATGATTACCGGAGTGAGGGCCACTGGTCGGTAATCATTCAGGCTGGTGATGGGAGACTTCTTCGGCACCGGGATTATTGTAGATGACTTCAGGCAGGATGGGATGACTGCCTGAGCCAGGGAGAGGTTGAAGATCCTGGTGAGGGGGGGAGCGAGCTGGTGGGCGCACGTCCTGAGCACCTTTCCAGGTACTCCGTCTGGTCCGGTAGCCTTCCTGGGGTTCACAGCCAGGAGCACTCGTCTGACACTGTGCTCCTGTACAGTGAGTGGAGTGGCGCCGGAGCCCGGTGGGGGCGGGGGCAGGGCTGGAGCAGATGAGTGTCGCTGGGGGGTTTCGAAACGGGCAAAGAAACAGTTAAGCTCCTCTGCCAGTGTTGCACTCTGATCCGCAGTTGTCATATTGCAGCCTTTGAAGTTCGTGATGTCATGAATGCCCCGCCACACCTCCCGTGAGTTTTTGCTGGACAGATGGGACTCTATGCACCTCCTGTGGTCCGCCTTTGCTTTTTTAATCCCTCTCTTCAGGTCGGCTCTAGCAACACTGTACAGTGCCCTGTCCCCTGACCTGAAGGCTGCGTCGCGGGCCCTGAGGAGTGTGCGGACCTGGCTGGTCATCCAGGGTTTCTTGTTGGGGTAAACCCGGATGGTTTTTTCCACAGTCACATTCCCGATGCAGAACTTTATGTAGTCCAGCACCGTTCCTGTGGCTGTCTCCAGCTCCTGTTGTTGGAAGAGGTCCCAGTCTGTGTGTTGGAAGCAGTCCTGAAGTTTGGGGAGTGCATCGTCAGGCCAGGTCATAACAGTCTTTGTGATAGGCCTGGCCTGGCGTCTGATGGGGGTGTAGGTAGGAGAGAGCAGGAGGGAAAGATGGTCTGACTGTCCAAGCTGGGGGAGGGGTGTAGCTCTGTACGCGTGCTTTATGTTGGTATACACGTGGTCCAGGGTGTTCTTGCCCCTTGTAGAACACTTCACGTGCTGGTAGAACTTAGGGAGTACAGTCTTCAGATTGGCCTTATTAAAATCCCCTGCTATGATATGAACACCGTCGGGGTGGGCCCGCTGCTGTTCGTTGACGGTGTTCAGCAGAAGAGAGAGCGCTGTGTTTACTTTGGCGTCCGGTGGAATATACACAGCCGTGATGATAACAACAGACAGTTCTCTCGGGAGAAAAAAAGGCCGACATCTAACAGACATGTACTCCACGTCCGGGCAACAGTGCTGTTCAGTGATTGTCCCGTTGTTGCACCAGTTCTCATGCACGTAGATACAGAGCCCCCCTCCTCTGCTCTTACCGGAGTCCTTAGTTCTGTCCCGGCGGAGCAGAGTGCGTCCGGCTAGCTGCATGCTAGTATCGGGTATTTCCGGGTGAAGCCAGGTTTCGGTGATAATCATAGCACAACAGTCCCGAACATAGCGGTTTCCAGCAAGTTGTAACTCCAGGTCGTCCATCTTCTGTACAAGGGATCTGGCATTCGAGAGGAACAGGCTCGGTAGAGGTGGCTTGTGGGGTTGTTTCCTAAGCCTGAGCAAGACGCCGGACCTGCGGCCACGCTTCTGCTTCCTCTCCCTCCTCCGTCTGCGCCGTCTCCCAGACCCGACAACAAACCACGGAGAGCCCTGTGCTCTCGCTATGTCATCTGGGATGTTGTGCTCGTGGTGAAAGTCGCTCGAAACAGATATCTGGTGCAAGTTACCGATATCTAAGAGTGACTGGCGGGTGTACCGGGTGTTTGCAGAACAGGTGGTGCACAAAAGGAAAAAAAACATGAAGAAAAGAAGGAAGAAAGAGCACTGAAATGGAGAGCCGTAAGCCGCTGCGTCTGTGCGCGCCGCCATCTATAGTCCAAAAATTAAAACATGACACATAAGGACATGACGGACACATTGTGCTCACTTAGGGCCTGTTTAATGCTACTATGGCTCTTGGGTAAAAACTGTTTTTTAGTCTATTTGTGCCCGCTTTTAGTACTCTATAGCAGAGGTTCTTAACCTGGGTTCGATCGAACTCTAGGGGTTCGGTGAGTCGGGCTCAGGGGTTCGGCGGAGGTCAAGACACACCCGACTCATCGTGTAAATACAAACTTCTCCCTATCGGCGTATTACGGATACGGCAACAGCAGAAGTCAGACTGATTAGCAGGTGTGTCATTTGTTGTGAGTTTATACACTGTGTTGGTTTTGTTCTTTGAACAAGGTGATGTTCATGCACAGTTCATTTTGTGCACCAGTAAAAAAAACATGGTAACACTTTAGTATGGGGAACATATTCACCATTAATTAGTTGCTGATTAACATGCAAATTAGTAACATATTGGCTCTTAACTAGTCATTATTAAGTACTTATTAATGCCTTATTCGGCATGGCCTTATTATAACCCAAACCCTCTAACCCTGGCCCTAACCCTCTAACCCAGGGGTCGGCAACCCAAAATGTTGAAAGAGCCATATTGGACCAAAAATACAAAAACAAATCTGTCTGGAGCCGCAAAAAATTAAAAGCCATATTACATACAGATAGTGTGTCATGAGTTATAAATTTAATCAAGAGGACTTAAAGGAAACTAAATTACCTCAAATATAGCTACAAATGAGGCATAATGATGCAATATGTACATATAGCTAGCCTAAATAGCATGTTAGCATCGATTAGCTTGCAGTCATGCAGTGACCAAATATGCCCGATTAGCGCTCCACACGAGTCAATAACATCAACAAAACTCACCTTTGTGCATTCACGCACAACCTTAAAAGTTTGGTGGACAAAATGAGACAGAAAAAGAAGTGGCATAAAACCCGTCCTAGAAAGTCGTAAAAAAGTTATACATGTAAACAAACTAGGGTGAGTTCAAGGACCGCCAAAATTAGTAGGACAAAACGGCGCTCGCTAAATGCTCGAATCAGTGAAGCATGTTTAATATAAACAGTGTGCTTTATAACAATTAGGGAGGTTTGTGTCATGTTTGTCCTCCTACAGAAACCATATTAAAACAAAATATATATTTTTTTCCCCTCATCTTTTTCCATTTTTCATACATTTTTTAAAAAGCTCCAGAGAGCCACTAGGGCGGCGCTTAAGAGCCGCATGCGGCTCTAGAGCCGTGGGTTGCCGACCCCTGCTCTAACCCCAACCCCAACCCTAACCAACTAACTCTTTGTTACTTAGAATATGTTCCCCATACAAAAGTGTTACCAAAAACATATAACTTTGTCTTGAATTTGAAAAAAAAAAACATTTTATTTTTCACTAAAGAAGGGTTCGGTGAATGCGCATATGAAACTGGTGGGGTTCGGTACCTCCAACAAGGTTAAGAACCACTGCTCTATCGCGTCTGCCCCGAGGGCAGCAGTTCTAGGTGGCAGTGCCCGAGGCAAAATTTTGTTGAAAAACCAAATCATACGAAAAGTTGGACGCTCAAAAACGAGGTATAATAGTACTTTGGAACTGTTCACCAAAAAAACAAGAACAATTATAATTAAGTGTTAAATATTAGTTGGCATAATTAGAGAATTGTGTTTTCATACAAAAGAAGACGCTATAGGAAAGCCCAGGGATGAATGTGTAATGATCTCGAAATAACCTAAAGCACGTTTTTTTTCTTCTTCCTTTTCCTCGCTTTTCTGTGTCCTCCCTCCCTCCTCCCTCCGCTGTCCTTTTTTTTCTCCCCTTTTGGGAAACATGCCTTTCCCAGCTGCACAGCCCCCACAGCAAGAGGCCAGGCCAGGAGCACAGCTGGCCAGACTTGGTGGAGCCAGTCGACAGGCGCATGGAGCGCAGCCCGCCCAGGGCCCGCTTCCTCCACAAACATGCCCAGGTGTGGGGCCTCCGAGCTGGGCTTCTGATCTCCAAACAGCACACAGTGTGTGTGTGTGTGTGTGTGTGTGTACATGTGTGTGTGTGTGTGTAGGGGGAGACGATAGGATGAGGGATCAAGAAGGCAGAAAGGGGGGATACGGTGTGTATGTGTGTGTGGGAACGGGGCGGGGGGGTGGTATCCGTGCTGAAGCTGTGTCAACATTGTGTGTTAATGTGTTTGAGTATGTGCATCTGTATCTGCAAGTGTTTGCCTTTCGGGAAGCGAGGGTCATCCCTGGGGTAGACGGTGGACAACAACAATTAGTGCGGCGCTAAATTGTGTCTGAATTGTTCATGTCGGCCCACGGTGGACTATAAGGCCATGGGAGGAACATTAACATTATTGCTAATATCCAACAGACGCATTGATTCATAGTGATAAGTGATGGCTGACATAAATAGTCCAAAGTCTGGCCCACATATCTGACACTTGAGGTGATTGATTGATTGATTGAGACTTTTATTAGTAGGTTGCACAGTGAAGTACATATTCCGTACAATTGACCACTAAATGGTAACACCCGAATAAGTTTTTCAACTTGTTTAAGTCGGGGTCCACTTAAAGTGATTCACGATACAGATATATACTATCAAATATACCATACTTGCCAACCTTGAGACCTCCGATTTCGGGGGGTGGGTGGGCGTGGTCAGGGTGGGACGGGGGCGTGGTTGGGGGCGTGGCTAAAAGGGGAGGAGTATATTTACAGCTAGAATTCACCAAGTCAAGTATTTCATATATATACATATATATATATATATATATATATATATATATATATATATATATTTTATTATATATATATATATATATATATATATATATATATATATATATATATATATATATATATATATATAAAATAAATACTTGAATTTCAGTGTTCATTTATTTACACATATACACACACATAACACTCATCTACTCATTGTTGTGTTAAGGGTTGAATTGTCCATCCTTGTTCTATTCTCTGTCACTATTTTTCGAACCATGCTGAACACCCTCTCTGATGATGCATTGCTGTGTGGCACGCACAAAAGTGCTTTCATCAAATGCACTAGATGGCAGTATTGTCAATCAATCAATCAATCAATCAATCTTTATTTATATAGCCCTAAATCACAAGTGTCTCAAAGGGCTGCACAAGCCACAACGACATCCTCGGTACAAAGCCCACATACGGGCAAGGAAAAACTCACCCCAGTGGGACGTCGATGTGAATGACTATGAGAAACCTTGGAGAGGACCGCATATGTGGGTAACCCCCCCCCCCCCCTCTAGGGGAGACCAAAAGCAATGGATGTCGAGTGGGTCTGACATAATATTGTGAGAGTCCAGTCCATAGTGGATCCAACATAATAGTAAGAGTCCAGTCCATAGTGGGGCCAGCAGGACACCATCCCGAGCGGAGACGGGTCAGCATGTATTGTCCTGTTTAAGAGTGTCACAACATTGCTGTGTACGGCAGACGAACTGCTTTACGGTATACAAAAAAGTGACTGGTGTTGTTGTGTGTTGTTGCCACGCTGGGAGGATGTTAATGAAACTGCCTAACAATAAACCCACATAAGAAACCAAGAACTCGCCCTCCATCATTCTATAGTTATAACGTGATTGGGCAGGTACGCTTTTTTATATTGTGGAGGACCTGAGTCCGCCTGAATTTCGGGAGATGTTCGGGAGAAAATTTGTCCCGGGAGGTTTTCGGGAGAGGCGCTGAATTTCGGGAGTCTCCCGGAAAATCCGGGAGGGTTGGCAAGTATGAGATATACTATCATCATAATACAGTCATCACACAAGATAATCATCAGGGTGTATACATTGAATTATTTACATTATTTACAATTCGGGGTGTGGAGGGGGGGATTTAGGTTTGGTTGTTATCATCAGTCATCAACAATTGAGAACAGAGAAATGGATATTGAAACAGTGTAGGTCTGACTTGGTAGGATATGTACAGCAAGTATTAGACATAGAGAGAGAGAGAGAGAGAGCGATCAGAAGGCATAGGAAAAGTATCTACATTTGATTGTTTACATTTGATTATTAACAATCCGGGGTGGGTGTTAGTTTAGGGTTGAAGTTGCCTGGAGGTGTACTTTTATCGCGGTTTTGAAAGAGGATAGAGATGCCCTTTCTTTTATACCTGTTGCGAGCGCATTCCACATTGGTGTGGCATAGAAAGAGAATGAGTTAAAGGGGAACGTTATCACCAGATCTATGTAAGCGTCAATATATACCTTGATGTTGCAGAAAAAAGACCATATATTTTTTTAACCAATTTCTGAACTCTAAATGGGTGAATTTTGGCGAATTAAACTCCTTTTTATTGTTCGCTCTCGGAGCGATGACGTCACATCGGGAAGCAATCCGCCATTTTCTCACTTTCGTCGGTGTGTTGTCGGAGGGTGTAACAACACGAACAGGGACGGATTCAAGTTGCATCATTTCCACATTTACCCATTCACACACTGATGGCGGGAGCTGCCATGCAAGGCCCTAACCAGCAGCCATCAGGAGCAAGGGGTGAAGTGTCTTGCCCAAGGACACAACGGACGTGACTAGGATGGTAGAAGGTGGGGATTGAACCCCAGTAATCAGCAACCCTCCGATTGCTGGCACGGCCACTCTACCAACTTCGCCACGCCGTCCCTCAGTGGCCCAAAGATGCGAAAGTGGCAAGAAATTGGACGGAATTTGTTCAAAATACGAGGCTGTGGGGAAAGCCGACGAAATGGTCAGTCGTTTGTTCCGCACACTTTACCGACGAAAGCTATGCTACGACAGAGATGGCAAGAATGTGTGGATATCCTGCGACACTCAAAGCAGATGCTGACATCAACTCCAAAACTGGACAGATCAGCTTTCAGGAAAAGAGAGCGGATGAGGGTATGTCTACAGATGATCAAGAGAAGAATATCGACCCTAGCTTCCCTGGCCTGCTGACATCAACTCCAAAACTGGACAGATCAGCTTTCAGGAAAAGAGAGCGGATGAGGGTATGTCTACAGAATATATTAATTGATAAAAACTTTATTCATTACTTGCGGTTTTACGTAACTTATTATACATAAACTGTGTTTACCAGTAATTTAGCTTAAAAACATTTATTTTTTTCAATCATTCGAGTACATTCGGGTAGTCTTGTGTAATGCAGTATTTTGTGTCTATTTAGGTATGGTTGACCTGAGTGCTGAAATCGTGGAAAAATATATGTTCTTAGCGCGCCTGAAATGGGCTGTCTGCACTTTCAAAGTGCATGTTGTTGCCAAATGTATTTCATATCCTGTAAACCTAGTTCATAGTTGTTAGTTTCCTTTAATGCCAAACAAACACATACCAATCGTTGGTTAGAAGGCGATCGCCGAATTCGTCCTCGCTTTCTCCCGTGTCGCTGGCTGTCGTGTCGTTTTCGTCGGTTTCGCTTGCATACGGTTCAAACCGATATGGCTCAATAGCTTCAGTTTCTTCTTCAATTTCGTTTTCGCTACCTGCCTCCACACTACAACCATCCATTTCAATACATGCGTAATCTGTTGAATCGCTTAAGCCGCTGAAATCCGAGTCTGAATCCGAGCTAATGTTGCTATACCTTGCTGTTCTATCCGCCATGTTTGTTTGTATTGGCATCACTATGTGATTTCACAGGAAAATGGACGGGTGTATATAACGATGGTTAAAATCAGGCACTTTGAAGCTTTTTTTAGGGATATTGCGTAATGGGTAAAATTTTGAAGAAAAAAAAAAGATTCTATAGAGAAATCTCGTTCGTTGGTTGACCTTTTTGATTACCTTGGTTGCCATTTTATCACAGGAAAGATTTGCCTCTAGAATGGAACCTAGGTCGGGGACCTCATCTTTCCTGGTGATAACAATGTCACCCACTTTTATTCATGCACACAGAACACATCCACTGATGTCCAGTATGAATCACCTGGTAAATCAAACTCATGTTGGGTCTGCTGCATACCTGTCACGTTGCCTGATTTGATATGGGACCCTCCTTGGCCTTTCTGTGGTGTTACGACCAATAATGGCCTGGTTGTCATCCAAAACGAGCGTTCACGAACAATTTCAAACACACATAAATGCACCGCGGGGAACTCGTACACATTGCACCATATGAAACATAGCGTAACAGGAGGCGTACGTGCTGGGGTCAGATCAGATAAGGCTAGGCGAGACAGTCGTAGATAAGCTCTTAGAACAGCTCTATCTGCGGCGTCAGCGCCAGGGAGACGTTCTCGCCTGCAGCCGTTTCACATGATGACTGCCGGCCATGCGGCTGATGCTGGCTTGTCTGCGGCCTACACTGCTACTAATTAACTGGGAGAGCCCAGGGCCTTCTGACTGACTGCCTTGTCTCTTGCAATCCCCCCGCTTGGGATTGCTCATGCATGCATGACAGACACTGAGGCAAATACATGCGCAGACACACAGACTCCTATCTGTGGAGGACCTCTGGGAAAATCTCACATGGTGTAGGTGGCCCTCTTGTGGGGGAATACAAAACATGGGTATCTTGCGGAGGTCACAAGTGATACCTTAATGCAGTGTTTTTCAACCACTAGTGTGCCGTGAGATACAGTCTGGTGTGCGGTGGGAGATTACCTAATTTCACATATTTGGGTTAAAAATATTTTTTACAAACCAGTAATTATAATCTACAAATTATGTGTTGTTGTTGAATGTCGGTGCTGTCTAGAGCTCGGTAGAGTAACCGTGTTATACTCTTCCATATCAGTAGGTGGCAGTCGGTAGCTAATTGCTTTGTAGATGTCGGAAATAGCGGCAGGCAGTGTGCAGGTAAAAAGGTGTCTTAACGCTTAAACCAAAAATAAACAAAAGGCGAGTGCCCCTAAGAAAAGGCATTGAAGCTTAGGGATGGCTATGCAGAACGAAACTAAAACTGAACTGGCTTCAAAGTAAACAAAAACAGAATACTGGACGACAGCAAAGACTTACTGTGGAGCAAAGACGGCGTCCACAATGTACAAACCCTGTATCCATATGAGTTGGGAAATTGTGTTAGATGTAAATATAAACGGAATACAATGATTTGCAAATCCTTTTCAACCCATATTCGATTGAATGCATTACAAAGACAAGATATTTGATGTTCAAACTTATAAACTTTATTTTTTTTTTGGAAAATAATAATTAACTTAGAATGTCATGGCTGCAACATGTGTCAAAGTAGTTGGGAAAGGGCATGTTCACCACTGTGTTACATCACCTTTTCTTTTAACAACACTCAATAAACGATTGGGAACTGAGGAAACTAATTGTTGAAGCTTTGAAAGTGGAATTCTTTCCCATTCTTGTTTTATGTAGAGCTTCAGTCGTTCAACAGTCCGGGGTCTCCGCTGTCGTATTTCACGCTTCATAATGCGCCACACATTTTTGATGGGAGACAGGTCTGGACTGCAGGCGGTCCAGGAAAGTACCCGCACTCTTTTTTTACCAAGCCACGCTGTTGTAACACGTGCTGAATGTGGCTTGGCATTGTCTTGCTGAAATAAGCAGGGGCGTCCATGAAAAAGACGGCGCTTAGACGGCAGCATATGTTGTTTCAAAACCTGTATGTACCTTTCAGCATTAATGGTGCCTTCACAGATGTGTAAGTTACCCATGCCTTGGGCACTAATGCACCCCCATACCATCACAGATGCTGGCTTTTTAACTTTGCGTCGATAACAGTCTGGATGGTTCGCTTCCCCTTTGGTCCGGATGACACGATGTCGAATATTTCCAAAAACAATTTGAAATGTGGACTCGTCAGACCACAGAACACTTTTCCACTTTGCATCAGTCCATCTTAGATGATCTCGGGCCCAGAGAAGCCGGCGCCGTTTCTGGATGTTGTTGATAAATGGCTTTCGCCTTGCATAGTAGAGCTTTAACTTGCACTTACAGATGTAGCGACAAACTGTATTTAGTGACAGTGGTTTTCTGAAGTGTTCCTGAGCCCATGTGGTGATATCCTTTAGAGATTGATGTCGGTTTTTGATACAGTGCCGTCTGAGGGATCGAAGGTCACAGTCATTCAATGTTGGTTTCCGGCCATGCCGCTTACGTGGAGTGATTTCTCCAGATTCTCTGAACCTTTTGATGATATTATGGACTGTAGATGTTGAAATCCCTAAATTTCTTGCAATTGCACTTTGAGAAACGTTGTTCTTAAACTGTTTGACTATTTGCTTACGCAGTTGTGGACAAAGGGGTGTACCTCGCCCCATCCTTTCTTGTGAAAGACTGAGCATTTTTTGGGAAGCTGTTTTTATACCCAATCATGGCACCCACCTGTTCCCAATTAGCCTGCACACCTGTGGGATGTTCCAAATAAGTGTTTGATGAGCATTCCTCAACATTATCAGTATTTATTGCCACCTTATTTAACTCATTCTCCTTCTATGCCCCATCAATATGGAATGCACTCCCAACAGGTGTAAAAGAAAGTGCATCTCTATCCTCCTTCAAAACCGCACTAAAAGAACACCTCCAGGCAACTACAACCCTAGCCTAACCCCCTCCCCCCACCACATCCCACCTCCCCGGATTGTAAATAATCAAATTATGCTGATAGTATATATTTGTACCATGAATGGATTAACGGCAGCACGGTGGGACAGGGTGCATGTGCCTCACAATACGAAGGTCCTAAGTAGTCCTGAGTTTGATCCCGGGCTCGGGATCTTTCTGTGTGGAGTTTGCATGTTCTCCCCGTGACTGCGTGTGTTCCCTCCGGGTACTCCGGCTTCCTCTCACCTCCAAAGACATGCACCTGGGGATAGGTTGATTGGCAACACTAAATTGGCCCTAGTGTGTGAATGTGAGTGTGAATGTTGTCTGTCTATCTGTGTTGGCCCTGTGATGAGGTGGCGACTTGTACAGGGTGTACCCCGCCTTCCGCCCGAATGCAGCTGAGATAGACTCCAGCACCCCCCGCCACCCCAAAAGGGACAAGCGTTAGAAAATGGATGGATGGAATATATGTATTTATAGGGTGTCACGCGGGGGTCGCATCTTTATGCGGGATTGTTCCTCCAGATGAAACACGGACACTCCGGACGAAAGTGTGCAGGTAGGAGATGATTTATTTATCATAAATAATAAATGGATACAAACAGACAAAAACAAAACAAAAGGAAAGCGTACCGTTCGCACGAGAAGCTAAAGCAAAAACTTACTTAGCACAGGAATCAGGAATCGAGAACAGGAATAAACATACTTGCCAACCTTGAGACCAATTTCGGGAGGTGAGGGGTGGGGGCGGGGGCGGGGGGCGTGGTTGGGGGAGGGGGGTGTGTGGTTGGGGGCGTGGTTAAGAGGGGAGGAGTATATTTACAGCTAGAATTCACCAAGTCAAATATTTCATATATATATATATATACATATATATATATATATATATATATATATATATATATATATATATATATATATATATCCCCGCGACCCCGAAGGGAATAAGCGGTAGTAAATGGATGGATGGATGGATGGATATGGATATATATATATATATATATATATATATATATATATATATATATATATATATATATATATATATATATATATATATATTGAATTTCAGTGTTCATTTATTTACACATATACACACACATAACACTCATCTACTCATTGTTGAGTTAAGGGTTGAATTGTCCATCCTTGTTCTATTCTCTGTCACTATCTTTCTAACCATGCTGAACACCCTCTCTGATGATGCATTTCTGTGGGCACGCACAAAAGTGCTTTCATCAAATGCACTAGATGGCAGTATTGTCCTGTTTAAGAGTGTCACAACATTGCTGTTTACGGCAGACGAACTGCTTTACTGTAGACGTTGTTTATATTGTGGGAAAGCGGACTCAGGTCCGCAAGGAGCTGGAGGGGGCGTGGCCTCCAGCTCGGCCTGAATTTCGGGAGATTTTCGGGAAAAAATTTGTCCCGGGAGGTTTTCGGGAGAGGCGCTGAATTTCGGGAGTCTCCCGGAAAATCCGGGAGGGTTGGCAAGTATGGGAATAAACAAACGTAACTTGTTGCATACCGCAAACAAGGAAGCCAGGACGAGTGATCAGAAAGGCAGGCTTAGATAGTGTCTCTTGATTAGACAGAGTCCCAACCAACAGAGGCAGGTGAAAATCATAAGTAACCATAGTGACAAAACAAACAAGGAAGTGCAACCAGGAACTAAAGAAGTCCAAAACTAACAGAACATAACTAAACTAAACATGATCCGAACCACGGATCATGACATAGGGATCTATTCCATTGCATAGTTTCCTTTTTTTTTTACTCGTATTTGCTTTTTGCAGGAAGATTTAAGCCTCTTTTGTACTCGGATAGTTCGGCGGCTGCTAGTTGTTCAACCGCCATCTTAGCTTGGTTGACCACCACTTCCGGGAAGAAGTCACGTGTCAGAAGACAAGCATAGGCTCTCAATGACAGTCTGCTTATAGAGCTGTGTTGTCCTGTCTTCCCACAGAGCAGAGGTTAAAGCCTAGTTAACCTCATATGTTCGGCAGAATTCCACAAGCTGTCAGATGTCTTTAGCGGAAGCGTCCCATTGAGGGTCAGGGCCTCAACGCTAGGAAACCTCTCGATGATATCTTGGCGACAAGTATCAACACAATCAAATTGTTTGAACAACCCCAATGTGCACACACACACATATGGACACAGAGGGTGTCTGTGTGAGCATCGCTGCTACTGCCATCACACAGTAAGCAAGCCTAAGTACGTTTGGGCGAGAAAAGAGGGTGGGGCGCATTAGCTTAGGAGGATCAGGCGGGATTTGTGTGAGTGTCAATTTGTGCGTTTCATTGTTTCGCTTGTGTGCACAGGCTCACCTGTTCACACATATACACACGAACACACTCATCCACATACGGACCAATGCATCTTTCCTTGTACTCACCTGTTTGTTCAGAGGACGTCTGCACCCTGATCAATTTAAACACAACTCCAATGTTCCCATGCTACCTGTTTGAACAGCTGACTGAAGCGTTGACTCTCACACTCTGCACAATAGCCCAGGGTTGGTTTGGATACACACGCACACAACACACACTTCAGTCCCTTCATTTGGACTTGGATGTGTTAAATGCTGACCCATTGAAAGACATATTCCTCCATCCTTTAAAATAGCTCCCTGATGGACTACAATGAGAAATGTGGTTTTAAGCGCATGTTTGTGGTCTGCATTGCTTACTATATATGGGCCAAGCCCTCCAGTCCAACATCTAATTATGTGTTACGCATTGATGGAAAAGGATTACACACACACACACACACACACACACACACACACACACACACAAATACTCACATGCAGCAGGAATCTGTAATTGTGTGAATGTACTCTGTGGATATAAAGTTTTGGGAAGCAGTGAGCTATTGAAGGAATGCCCTGGTGCCAGTGAGACTGGGAAGCAGGGCGGCAGACAAGCTGTGGTGGAGCTAAATGAGGAGAAACACCGACAATAACTCCTCTCTGATCTATAGGCAGCTGTACACTATCGGGCATCCGCCACACCCGACAACACTTGCATGGGTTCACGTAAATAAGCTCAGCTGCACATAAAAACAAGGCATTAAAGGCTTTACATAGAAAATAGTATGGTTCTTAGGCCCCGTTTACACTAAGGTTATCCAGGGTAAATCCCACCTAACCTTATCCGTGTCCACACACACACTATGGTCATTTAAGACCCCCCCCGCCCCCCTCCGCCACCTAGTACACATGCGCGGAAAATGCGCACGTCATAGTCACCTCCAGTGTTGCTTTGTGTGCAAGTTCTTAAATGTAACTTATCTGAACAATATCCATTGTTGTGGTATTCCAATAAACTGGAATCCAGTGTGCTGTGGGGTCCTATTGTAGTGAATCGCACCTGAGCCATCATAAATTAATCAAATCTTTATTGGACACGAAAGTACACAATGTGACAAAGAACATTTTACATCAGTCAATCTAGGGATCTAGATATCTTCACCTTCATTGTCCATTTGTTTTTGGTGACTTTACATACTCTGGACCTAGATGTTGAGTCCGCGACATACATGGCGGACAATAACTGATACAGTCTGCTTTGCCAGTCCAAAAGCCGTTTTCCTGTAGTCTTCACTTGTCTGCCAGGTAATACAAAGCACACGCTACCTTTTTTTTATCACGTCCACGGTAGCCCGCATTCTCGGTGACTGTCCTTCGACAAATGGACAAAGTTTTTCCGTAAGTAGAATCACAGCTGACCTCGACATTCGAAAGTTCTCTTGCCGTCTGAGAAGTGTTGTATCCCAAATAACTGCAATCGCTTTCTCTTAAGGTATTCATGTGTGATTTCCACAAGCGTCTGTACATGTAGAAGGAGAAACACGGCATTTGTGGTTGACTCGCCTTCATATTTCCAGTGGTTAGCTCCAAGTTACGAAACAGCTTTATTATGAAGCTGGCTGTGGCACGTTCTTTCTGACGTCACTTCCGGTGTGGGGCGCAGTCTTTCTGGTGTCACTTCCTCTCCGAACTCCGTTTGTAAACGATCAATGAGTCCATACAAAGATAAGAGCCGGAGATTCAAGAAATACACGGCGCACTTACCCGTGTAAAAATTTGTCAGAGGAGGGGAACCTTAAACGCTGGTTTAGTGTGGCTGAAACTGGGCTTAGGCCAGTGGTTCTTCTTAACCTTGTTGGAGATGCGGAACTCCACCAGTTTCATATGCGCATTCACCGAACCCTTCTTTAGTAAAAAAATAAAATGTTTTTTTTGTTGAAATTCAAGACAAAGTTATATGTTTTTTTACTGGTGCACAAAATGAACTGTGCATGAACCACAACAAATTACACACCTGCAAATCAGATGGAAAATTAGAGGGAACATTGTTTGGGGGTATCCATAATAGGGAGAAGTTTTTATTTAGACGATGAGTTGGGTGTGTCTTGACCTCCGCCGAACCCCTAAGGCCAACTCACCGAACCCCTAGGGCATACTTGCCAACCTTGAGACCTCCGATTTCGGGAGGTGGGGGCGTGGTCGGGGTGGGCGGGGGCGTGGTTGGGGGCGTGGCTAAGAGGGGAGGAGTATATTTACAGCTAGAATTCACCAAGTCAAGTATTTCACATATATATATATATATATATATATATATATATATATATATATATATATATATATAGTAAAATAAATATATATATATATATATATATATATGTATATGATAATATATATATATATATATATATATATGTATATGTATATATATATATATAGCTAGAATTCACTGAAAGTGAAGTATTTTCCTATATATATATATATATATATATATATATATATATATATATATATATATATATATATATATATATATATATATATATATATATATATATATGTATATATATATATATATGTATGTGTGGGAAAAAAAATCACAAGACTACTTCATCTCTACAGGCCTGTTTCATGAGGGGGTTCCCTCAATCATCAGGAGATTCTGATGATTGAGGGAACCCCCTCATGAAACAGGCCTGTAGAGATGAAGTAGTCTTGTGATTTTTTTCCCCACACATACATATATTGCGCTCTACTACGGTATCGAGCACTATTTTTTGGATAACCTTATTAAGACATATGTATATATATATATATATATATATATATATATATATATATATATATATATATATATGTATGTATATATATATATATATCAAGAGGGACAGAGACAGCGCACAGTGCATGTGGATCACATGTTACCATGGCGAGAAAACATGGAGAGACTGGAATGTAATAGAGTGATCTATGTTTGTCTGTTGCCATCTCCTGGTGAATGTTGGCTATAGCGTACTGGGGTTACTTTTTGGTTGGCCAACGATTTAGTGGTGTTGCGCACCTGACGTCAAGTGTGTGAGTCTGTTCTGAAGTCTACAGTAAAGAGACGTACTTCATCCCCTCGCCTGTTTATTGCCTCCAACTCAATATATTACAACAACATTGCTCCATGCAGACCCTCGCTGGAGGGGGCGTGGCCTCCAGGTCCGCCTGAATTTCGGGAGATTTTCGGGAGAAAATGTGTCCCGGGAGGTTTTCGGGAGAGGCGCTGAATTTCGGGAGTCTCCCGGAAAATCCGGGAGGGTTGGCAAGTATGCCCTAGGGTTCGATCGAACCCAGGTTAAGAACCACTGGCTTAGGCTAAATAATTATTTGTTTAAGGGTTTATCCGGCTTAGTGTAGACACAGCCTTATTGTGATCTGTGCTCATCAGTCTACAATTCATACCAGGACTAATATATTCTGAGCTTTACTGTCCAAAGGGGCAGTGGCACGGATCTACACAAATGCATTGACACCTTTATCGATCTCATAAAATACTACTTTTAACAAGGACAATACGCCAATTTACTTTTACTAAAAATTTGATTAAGAATGAGAGCGCTCACAAATAGATGCCTTCTCTCTCTTTATAGGAACTCTTCATGGGCCTTGTCTCTCATTGGCACCTACGTAACTCAAAGGACTGGGCTTGACTCATCTCAATCCGTCTCTGATAGTCTCAGTTTGGGGACAAAAAACAAAAATATTTGTAATGAGACAAACAACGGCAATCGGACAAGTTTTATCCGAGAGGATAATGAGGGCGATAAAAAATGGACTGCGGCATTGCTAAAGTACACAGCAAAAGGTTTAGGCTGTGCTATGCTTTTAGAAACTTGACGTTTAGAAACTTGGGAGTTCCTGGTACGAATCCAGCTACCGCAATCCTAGTCACTGTTGTCGAGTCCTTGGGCAAGACACTTCACCTATCTTGATCGCAGTAGTGCTCACACTGATGTACGAATGTGAATGAATGTTTGGTGGTGGTCGGCGAGGCCGTAGGTGCACAATGGCAGCCACTTTCCGTCAGCATACCCAGGTCAGCTGTGGCTTCAGATTTTTTTTTGCTGGGATCTCCTCAGTCTTTACACATACTGTATAACACTTTTCAAAATACCTATGTCCTTTTGCAGTCACACATTTTGATACAAAAAAAACCCCGTACACTTTCGTTTTCAAACGTATGCATTGTCAAACTCCAAATTGACGGCTTTTAAGATAAAACCTATGTTGTAGGAATGGGTCCTAGAGAGTTTGGTTGATCTCATAAAGGCACTCAGGGAAGACGGTTACGGGTCCAATTTAGCACAGTGTGCTCAGTGGCGTCTTTCTGTCGCTGGCCAGCAAAGTTTGGGGGTCCGTGCAGAGGGGTTTTGTGGCTGCGGTGCAGCCTGAGGCCTGGCTGGACTGATTTACAGGCGGCGTGGGGACATAGAACTGGGGATACTCCCAGAGCAGCCTGGTGGGGGCCAGAGCAGCCACTCTGTTGCTGCCTGCACATCTGGAGTCTAGACTGAGTGGCTCTGCCGAGCGCCTCACTCCCTCCCTTCTTCGCTCTGCACATCCACATCCATCCATTTGAGCCTCAGCTGCAGTGCGCCCCTCCAACCTTCACCCACTGTTTGCGTAGCTGCCGGGACGCAATTGAAATATAAGAACAGCTCTAATTTTTTCCCTCTCTCCCACTCACTTTCCCTCTCTCTTGCCGTCCTCGCACCCGTCTCCCTAATTCTTGCCCGGCACATCTGATGACGGACAAAGTAGTCCGAAAATGAAGTGTGTGTCATAATGTGCATGTGGAAGACATCATTGAGGGGATTGTTATTGCTCCCTCTGAAAGCTGGAAAGTGTTCACAGGGGGACCCTCGAGTGATCTTTCAAGGAATTGAGGATCAGGCCTCTGAGCCAAAGATCAGTCATTGAAACACATTGGCTCTGACATACATAAACAGCGGAGTGATAAACATGATTGCACACACACTCATTGGCAGCTCCTATTGATGGCTGTCAATAAAATACGTATTCTTGCTTCGCTATGAAAACAATTAAGGCTGTAATCTAATCTGACAATTTTGAGGATTAGGACTGCAATTGCAGCTGCAGATCTGATATTTATCTATGGATCTGATTGTATTGATTCTCCTTATACCGCAGTGACATACAGTATACCCAGACTGGGCCAAATGAGTGAACAAAGTTTGGCCATTGGAAGCAAAATCCATCCATAAACCTGTACATTATATATACATACTACTCAGTAGCCTAGTGGTTAGAGTGTCCGCCCTGAGATCGGTAGGTTGTGAGTTCATACCAAAGACTATAAAAATGGGACCCATTACCTCCCTGCTTGGCACTCAGCATCAAGGGTTGGAATTGGGGGTTAAATCACTAAAAATGATTCCTGGGCGCGGCCACCGCTGCTGCTCACTGCTCCCCTCACCTCCCAGGGGGTGATCAAGGGTGATGGGTCAAATGCAGTGAATAATTTCGCCACACCTCGTGTGTGTGTGACAATCATTGGTACTTTAACTTTAACTTTAACATACATAGTAGTGTTGTCCCGATACCAATATTTTGGTACCGGTACTAAAATGATTTCGATACTATTCGGTACTTTTCGATACTTTTCCAAATTAAGGGAACTACAAAAAATGTCATTATTGGATTTATTTTAACAAAAAATCTTACGGTACATTAAACATATGTTTCTTATTGCAAGTTTGTCCTTAGATTAAATAGTGAACATCCATCCACCCATCCAGCCATCCATTTTCTACCGCTTGTCCCTTTAGGGGTAGCGGGGGGTGCTGGAGCCTATTTCAGCTGCATTCGGGCAGAAGGCGGCGTACACCCTGGACAAGTCGCCACCTCATCACAGGGCCAACACAGATAGACAGACAACATTCACACTCACATTCACACACTAGGGCCAATTTAGTGTTGCCAATCAACCTATCCCCAGGTGCATGTTTTTGGAGGTGAACATACAAGACAAATTGTCTTTTGTTAGTAAGTAAACAAACAAAGGCTCCTAATTTAGTCTGCTGACATATGTGGTAACATATTGTGTCATTTTCCATTCTATTATTTTGTCAAAATTATTAAGGACAAGTGGTATAAAATGAATTGTTAATCTACGTGTTCATTTACTGTTAATATCTGCTTACTTTCTCTTTTAACATGTTCTATGTACACTTCTGTTAAAATGTAATAATGATTTCTTCTTCTGTTGTTTGGATGCTTGACATTAGTTTTGTGTATCGGATTGATACACAAATTTGTGGTGTCATATGACACCACAAATTTGTGTATCAATCCGATACCAAGTAGTTACCTTTCTTTAATACCTGTTGGGAGCGCATTCCACATTGATGTGGCATAGAAAGAGAATGAGTTAAGACCTTTGTTAGATCGGAATCTGGGTTTAACGTGGTTAGTAGAGCTCCCCCTGGTGTTGTGGTTATGGCGGTCATTTACGTTAAGGAAGTAGTTTGACACATACTTCGGTATCAGGGAGGTGTAGCGGATTTTATAGACTAGGCTCAGTGAAAGTTGTTTTACTCTGTCCTCCACCCTGAGCCAGCCCACTTTGGAGAAGTGGGTAGGAGTGAGGTGTGATCTGGGGTGGAGGTCTAGAAGTAATCTGACTAGCTTGTTCTGGGATGTTTGGAGTCTAGATTTGTGTCTAGTAATGACACGATGTGACGACGACGGGGGCGCGGGGGATGGCGGACCGGTACTTTTCAGAGGCAGTATAGTACCGAATATGATTCATTAGTATCGCGGTACTATACTAATACCGGTATACCGTACAACCCTAATACATAGTCATACATACATTAGAAATCACCAACCGTCATTATTGTTGGATGTAGGTTATTTGCTACGCTGTATGTGCCTTTTTAACATGTACTTGCCTCCTCTTTAGTAAACAATAACAATCGTGACTCCCCTTAAACAGAAATGTACAAGCTTGCGTATGTACAAAAACATGCCGTTGGTACTTTTTCATGCTAAAGTTGAGATGTATCAGTGTTTCATTGTAATTTACTACAGGCTAACAGAGGCCTCCCTTTTTTCCATGTCGTCTGATTTCCTCTCCCATTTTTTTTTTTTTTTACAGCTATGTTCACCCTATCTTATTCACACCGTGTCCTAAACCGTAGGATAAATGGTTGCGTTCAGCTGTGGGGTGTTTAACAGCTCATAAAAAGCAGCTACGTGATACTCGCCAACAAGGCTTGAACCTGTGTGGCTGCTCGCCTGACTGTCGCCTACCCGGTCTCCCCCTTTCCTCCGCTCAAATGGAACAAATTATCCAGCTGCTTCGGTAAAACAAGGTAATATTCATTTTAGAAAGAAGGTGAGGGAGAAAGAAACACACGCGCACACAAAAAAGAAAACATCTGGATATCACTGCTAGGTGTTTGCCCTCTCTGGAAGCTATTAGAAAACAAACAGGGTTTGAATGGTCTCCTCTCTCTCTCACATTTTAAACACGGATTGAACCTTTGTCCATGCTCTCACCACCTGTATCAACTGTGGGTTGCCTTCTTTTGTTGTGCACCAGGATGAGAATCAGGACAATATTAAAGGCAAAAAATAACTTTAAGAAAAACCCATTAAATTTGTGATACAAATCAAGATTAAGGAATGCACTGCAAAAAGTCAGTGTTCCAAAACAAGAAAAAACAAAACAAAAATTAAGCGTATTTTATTTGAAGTAAGCAAAATTATCTGCCAATAGAACAAGAGAATTTGGCTTGTTAAGACTTTCCAAAACAAGTAAAATTAGCTAACCTCAATGAACCCAAAAATACCTTAAAATAAGTATATTCTCACTAATAACAATTGTACTACTATATGAGTACGTATTTTCTATTGTTTCATCGAAAATAAAACAGCAGCGGGGAGGAGTATATTTATAGCTAGAATTCACTGAAATTCAAGTATTTCTTATATATATAAATTTCACAGACGCTGCCCATACCTACGCTCCTTCAAAGGCTGTGCTACTGGCTGCAAAGCATTGCACTTTCAAATACAACAATGAGTAGAGGAGTGTTATGAGTGTGTATATGTGTAAATAAATGAACACTGAAATTCAAGTATTTATTTTATTTATATATATATATATATATATATATATATATATATATATATATATATATATATATATATATATATATATATATATATATATAAATAAAATGAACACTGAAATTGAAGTATTTATTTTATATATATATATAAAATAAATACTTGAATTTCAGTGTTCATTTATTTACACATATACACACTCATAACACTATATATATATATATATATATATATATATATATATATATATATATATATATATATATATATATATATATATATATATAATAAATACTTGAATTTCAGTGTTCATTTATTTACACATATACACACTCATAACACTCCTATATATATATATATATATATATATATATATATATATATATATATATATATATATATATATATATATATATAAATAAAATAAATACTTGAATTTCAGTGTTCATTTATTTACACATATACACACACATAACACTCCTCTACTCATTGTTGTATTTGAAATGCTTTGCAGCCAGTAGCACAGCCTTTGAAGGAGCGTAGGTATGGGCAGCGTCTGTGAAATTTAATTTGCAGGAAAGGAGTGAGTTTAGGGTTGAATTGTCCATCCCCGTTCTATTCTCTGTCACTATCTTTCTAATCATGCTGAACACCCTCTCTGATGATGCATTGCTGTGTGGCACGCACAAAAGGGCCTTCATCAAATGCACCAGAGTCTGGAATCTTCCATCTCTCCCTAGCATACCCCTTCCCCTTCGAGCTGTCCTGGATGAACTGAAATTCTTGTTTCCAATCATTTTGGATCTTGCAAGCGTACTTCTTCTTCTTACTCGTCATCGCCATGTCTCTTCTTCGTTCTTCTGCTTCGTCTCTGTTATGTTTTTGGACATTACAACTTGCCGTAGTTTTGAAGCAATGCATGATGAGAATCAGGATGTTGTGTGTCAGTGTATTAACGTGCCGGCTGGAATAAACACACGCTGAAAAATAGTTCCGTGCCTGCCTACTTTATGGGTTATAGATAAACCTATGGATAACGGAGACATATATAATAGTTTCCTTCTTGTTGTGTGTGCAGTTGCGCACTGAGCTCCAAAAGCCGTAGATGTTATAACGTGACTGGGCCGGCACGCTGTTTATATAGAGGAATAGCGGACGTGACGACAGGCTGTCCTCACTCGGGTCGGGCTGGAAATCGGGAGAAATTCAGGAGAATGGTTGTCCCGGGAGATTTTCGGGAGAGGCACTGAAATTCGGGAGTCTCCGGGAAAATTCGGGAGGGTTGGCAAGTATGAGAATAGGTGTTTATTACATATTAACAGAAGTATAGATAAAACATGTAAAACAGAAAGTAAGCAGATATTAACAGTAAATGAGCAAGTAAGTTATTAATCCATCCATCCATTTTCTACCGCTTACCTCTCATAATTTTGGCAAAATAATACAAAGGGAAATGACTCAATAAGTTAATTATGAGCCTTTGTAACCCGTTTTACTTACTTACTACTAAAAATAAGTTGTCTTGTATATTCACTATCTTATTTAATGCCAAAATTATGTGATTGCAAAAAGAAACATAAGATAATGTTTAATGTATCATAAGATTTTTTTCTGCATTCAATGAAATTAAGTATCGGAAAGTATCGAAATACATTTGTATCGGGACAACCCTAGTGTTCACCTTGTAGCAAGTTTGGAGGCCGGGTTGTAACAAAGTTGACTGTCGAACAGCTAGTGCGACCACTGACACATCCATTATGTACTGTATATGATGTATTGTTATGCTGTACATTTAATGCCTGACTATCATGCACTGTAAAATTGAGTTTCATCCATATTTGTCAATGGTGTGAACATACCAGTTTTCTTGCGTCACTGACACCCTGAAACAGACTTCAAAAGCCAAGCAACTTAACCCTTGTGTAATGTTCATATTGTTGTTACTCAGCCAGCGTTTGTGGGTCTGATGGACCTGTTACATTTTGTGGCTTTTAATGCCTCACAATTAAACACTTTTATATTAAAATACTGAACAGATGTTTACATTATCCCAATAAACATCTGTTTATTTCCGTTGCAAGGAAAATTTCTCTGCCAGTTTCTGCATCCCACAGGGATTCTTCTTTTGTGTTTCTGCACCTGCGGTTCCCACACAAGGTTGCAACATTGTTTGTCAACACTGTCTGCTCTCATTTTCTCGCACATTTGACCCTCTGATGTTCTGTGTACCTACACTCTGTCCTCCTCCTGTCTAGGCCTGCTGTGTGTGTGTGTGTGTGTGTGTGTGTGTGTGTGTGTGTGTGTGTGTGTGTGTGTGTGTGTGTGTGTGTGTGTGTGTGTGTGTGTGTGTGTGTGTGTGTGTGTGTGTGTGTGTGTGTGTGTGGTACACGGAACATCAATTTCCACACTTCTATTGGCCCCAGGTCCAGTGGACCCAGACATATTATATGTAATAGAAATGTGTAGGGGAGTGTATGGTGTGTGGTCATTAAGTATGTATTCTGATATATGTTCATCACAGAAAATGAGCCAAAGTCAGTGAGTCTCAGTTGGAAAAATTAATTAATTGGATCATTTTTCTTTTAATAAAAAATTAAAACGGGTCCCACAGACCCGAACACCACACAAAGGTTAATAAAAACAATATTGTGGAGACAGCTGGATGCTATAATTCAGATTCTAAATAGCACAATGAAATGCAACAATGTTTTCCCCCTGTCTGAGGTAAGTAAGGTGTTTTGTTAATGACCTTGCATAATCAGCCACTGACTATAAGGGTGTGTGAACCTGTGGTGTGTGTTGAAACGTGCAGATTTACACCATTCAAGGAGGAAATCATCAGAACTAATTGGGCAAAAGCAGAGTTGCCCAACACAGCAGTGGTAGACGTGCAACAGCAGCCCATATGACTATTTACCGGGTTTGCATTTCAATTAAAGGGGAACATTATCACCAGACCTATGTAAGCGTCAATATATACCTTGATGTTGCAGAAAAAAGACCATATATTTTTTTAACCGATTTCCGAACTCTAAATGGGTGAATTTTGGCGAATTAAACGCCTTTCTATTATTCGCTCTTGGAGCGATGACGTCACAATGTGACGTCGCATCGGGAAGCAATCCGCCATTTTCTCAAACACCGAGTCAAATCAGCTCTGTTATTTTCCGTTTTTTCGACTGTTTTCCGTACCTTGGAGACATCATGCCTCCTCGGTGTGTTGTCGGAGGGTGTAACAACACGAACAGGGACGGATTCAAGTTGCACCAGTGGCCCAAAGATGCGAAAGTGGCAAGAAATTGGACGTTTGTCCCGCACACTTTACCGACGAAAGCTATGCTACGACAGAGATGGCAAGAATGTGTGGATATCTTGCGACACTCAAAGCAGATGCATTTCCAACGATAAAGTCAAAGAAATCTGCCGCCAGACCCCCATTGAATCTGCCGGAGTGTGTGAGCAATTCAGGGACAAAGGGCCTCGGTAGCACGGCAAGCGATGGCGGCAGTTTGTTCCCGCAGACGAGCGAGCTAAACCCCCCTGGATGTCTTGGCTCACACCGTCCCGAAGATGATCAAGAGAAGAATATCGACCCTAGCTTCCCTGGCCTGCTGACATGAGGGTATGTCTACAGAATATATTAATTGATGAAAATTGGGCTGTCTGCACTCTCAAAGTGCATGTTGTTGCCAAATGTATTTCATATGCTGTAAACCTAGTTCATAGTTGTTAGTTTCCTTTAATGCCAAACAAACACATACCAATCGTTGGCTAGAAGGCGATCGCCAAATTCGTCCTCGCTTTCTCCCGTGTCGCTGGCTGTTGTGTCGTTTTCGTCGGTTTCGCTTGCATACGGTTCAAACCGATATGGCACAATAGCTTCAGTTTCTTCTTCAATTTCATTTTCGCTACCTGCCTCCACACTACAACCATCCATTTCAATACATGCGTAATCTGTTGAATCGCTTAAGCCGCTGAAATCCGAGTCTGAATCCAAGCTAATGTCGCTATAGCTTGCTGTTCTTTCCGCCATGTTTGTTTGTGTTGGCTTCACTGTGTGACGTCACAGGAAAATGGACGGGTGGATAAAATCAGGCACTTTGAAGCTTTTTTTAGGGATATTGCGTGATGGGTAAAATTTTGAAAAAAACTTCGAAAAATATAATAAGCCACTGGGAACTGATTTTTAATGGTTTTAACAATTCTGAAATTGTGATAATGTTCCCTTTTAAGGAAAATGCAAGTTTTAACATGTTATCAGGCATTTTAGGATTAGGTATGAAGAAATGCAACAAGGCTGCTGCACTGGGTGAGAAGTGCTCTGTGTATGATTTGAATGCCGATAAAGAGGTGATAGAGGAGTTGAGGAGACAAAAAGTGACGCAGATGTGAAAGTGTTGATATATACTGCATGGTTTAATGTTTTTCCCCTCTAAAAACCCAATTTTGTAGTGTAGTAGTTCACATATTTGACTGAGGTGACCTTACCGTCTGACATCTGTGTTTTCTGTTACAGCTCTTCTATTTTAGCTTTGTGAAACTGGACATCATTTGTGTGGACTTTCTTTTTGTGGGTGTCATGACTGCAAAATCTTGTGAAGCCCGTCCAAAGAGCTTCCACCCTGTTCTCAAATCGGCATTTTAGTTTCCCCACAACAGTTGGAACTGCATACCACTCTTACTTTAAATGGTTGCGACACATAAAGAAGATACGAATTGCAGTTCCACTGTCCAGTGAGCTTCACAAAGGTCATCCAACCTCTGCTGACATCAACTTTGAATGCCCTACATTGCAAAAAGTCAGTGTTCAAAAACAAGAAGAAAAAATAGTAAAAAATTTGGGGTATTTTACTTAAACTAAGCAAAAATTATCTGCCAATAGAACAAGAAAATTTGCCTTGTCAAGACTTTCCACAACAAGTAAAATTAGCTAACCTCAATGAACCCAAAAAACCTTAAAATAAGTATATTCTCAACAAGTGCACTTTTCTTGGTAGAAAAAACTAATATGAGACTTTTTTTCTCAATATGTTGAAAAATATTCTTAAATTATGTAAATGCTAGTGCCATTATCTTGACATAATGATATGCGCTCGGCATTACATTTCTTGCATTTTCCCATCGATAAAATGACATCATCGCGCCAAGTGTGTCCTCTTTCAGTCAATTAGTGCGCAAGGAATATATATATATATATATATATATCCATCCATCCATCCATTTTCTACCGCTTAATCCCTTCAGGGTCGCGGGGGGCGCTGGAGCCTATCTCAGCTACAATCGGGCGGAAGGCGGGGTACACCCTGGACAAGTCGCCACCTCATCACAGGGCCAACACAGATAGACAGACAACATTCACACTCACATTCACACACTAGGGCCAATTTAGTGTTGCCAATCAACCTATCCACAGGTGCATGTTTTTGGAGGTGGGAGGAAGCTGGAGTACCCGGAGGGAACCCACGCAGTCACGGGGAGAACATGCAAACTCCACACAGAAAGATCCCGAGCCCGGGATTGAACCCAGGACTGCTCAGGACCTTCGTATTGTGAGGCAGACGCACTAACCCCTCTTCCACCATGCTGACTTTCTAAAAATATATTAATGTTATTGTTCATTATTCATTTACCGTAGTTTAAATGTATTTATTTTAGCGCTGCTTAATTGTATGTAAATTAATTTTTTCTCAGTTTTTTTGAGTCCCTTCTTTTGCAGTATATTTGATTAGTATATATTTTTGCAATCGGCCTGACCTAAGAATTGATAATAATATTTGTGATGAACACATGCTTTCATATCATTTGAAAGGGTTAATCCTGTTAAACTAATGCTATGCTAGATAAAATTTTAGAATACGATTAAATTCAAGAGTAAGATTACTAATTTAGTGGTGATATTTAATATATATATATATATATATATATATATATATATATATATATATATATATATATATATATATATATATATATATATAAATTTACAGCCCGGCAACTGACCACATTTTTTTTAATTGTAATTCTGAAGAATCTATCTGAATGTGCATGAACTATTTCTGTTCAAAATAGTTTGAAATGTCACATGTTAAATGCTTATATATGAACTGTCAGTTTGCTGTACTGTGCCAACTGTACTACTATATGAGTACGTATTTTCTATTGTTTCATTGAAAATAAAACTGCAAAGTCCATTTGGCTGTCATCGGTTTTGATTATGAGACACAATTGTGTCAAAGTCATGATTTTTTATTTCATGCTTGAAATAAGAAATTCTTACTTTGAAAAAGCAGTTTTATACTTTGCAACACTTGATATTCTAGTTTCAAGCATGTTTTACTCAATATAGGTCATCAAATCTCAGCAAAAAGCTGTAATATCTTACCGAGATCATTTAGGACCAAAACACTTAAAACAAGTAAAACACTCTAAACATAAAATCTGCTTAGTGAGAAGAATTATCTTATCAGACAGAAAATAAGCAAATATCACCCTTAGTTGATGTATTGAATCTTACTTAGATTTCAGTTTTTGCAGTGTAAAAGATATTCTCCGTCTTTGCCAACGCCCAGCCTCAGGAAACATTCACACAGGAGCATTTTCAACTAATTATTGGCCAATTGTTTACCGTGGCGTAATGTTTTTTGTTAGTAAACCCTTCCAAAAGATCAGACAAAGCCAAAATTGTGTAAAATCCGAAGCAATTTATAAGTATTTTGTTACATCTGTTTCCTGTTTTGTGTTGAATATGTTCCCTCTGAGGGGGCTGCTGTGTGCTGCTGTTTGTAATCACTAATCAACATCGTCACTTGGAAGATGTCGGGTCATTACTTTAACATTCGGAGTGATCCTCGTACGTTAGATGTATTCTGCTGCAACACCTGTTGTCCGCTTACCTGCGGGCCCTCTTGTGACAAGCGAGCGTACGCACAAAAACATGCTGTTGGTACTTTGTCATGCTAAGGTACACTGAAACTGAAACTGAACTGAACTGGAACTGAAAGTTGTGCTGTATCAAGACTGACGTTGACGTGGAAATGTGTCACATTATTACAAGATGTGCGTTACGCCGGGGTCGCATGTTGCTGCAAGGTTCGTTCTCCCGGGATGCAAATTGACGACTCCGGACAGAACATGATTTATTCTCATGAATCATAAAACGAAGACAGGAACAAACCAAACGGAGCGTGCCTAACAGAAGGAAAGCTAGCGGAATAGCTCACAAGGAAAACACTAAGACGGGACTTAGCGTAAGACACGCACAGGGAACTAGAAAACATCGAACGTAGCATTGATTGATTGATTGATTGAAACTTTTATTAGTAGATTGCACAGTGCAGTACATATTCCGTACAATTGACCACTAAATGGTAACACCCCAATAAGTTTTTCAACTTGTTTAAGTCCACTCATGATACAGATATATACTATCATCATAATACAGTCATCACACAAGATAATCATCAGAGTATATACATTGAATTATTTACATTATTTAAATTTACGTAAAGCAAACAAAGAAGCCAGACCGACTGACTGACAAAGGCAGGCTTAAATAATGTCTCTTGATTACAAACAGGTGCGCGTCCCGAACACAAGAGGCAGGTGAAAATAATACGTAGCCATGGTAACAAACTCAGAGGTACATAAACAGGAACTAAAGGAGTCCAAAACTAACAGAAAACACAAGTGACTCGAAAAACTTAAACAGACTATGATCCGGGCAGCGGATCATAACACTGTGGATACTTTAAAGACGCACAGAGGTGATGCTGGGTAACAGTTCACATTAAAAAGTGCCAACTTTTACAAAGTGCAACACTACTAACGTACAATATTGTCTAGATCTGCTCGTACGTCCATATTTAGTAGGAAAGCCGCGCAACTCTGTCGACAGGAGGCCCCTGCATGGTCATCACTTTTATACTTTGTGTTCTCCATGTGAATTCATTCTATATCATACTTGCCAACCCTCCCGGATTTTCCGGGAGACTCCCGAAATTCAGCGCCTCTCCCGAAAACCTCCCGGAAGAAATTTTCTCCCGAAAATCTCCCGGAATTCAGCCGGAGTTGGAGGCCATGCCCCCTCCAGCTCCATGCGGACCTGAGTCCAGTGTGCGCACACAAGGAGACAAAGCAGAAGAACGAGACCGTAGTATGTACGATGTATGCTCGGGGCAACACCCTTCACCGGCAGTGGGTCTCCACAGCGGACGACTTTAGGGTGAATGATGAGTCCAACGATTAGTTGCAAATCTTGCTTTATTGATTGCTTGCACACAGCCAATCCAACACAAAACCAACTAGTCCCTCCCCGCACTCACGCTACCGCTGCCTCTCTTCTCTCGCCCACACACTCACTGACGTCACTCACCTCACATGCTGTCACCTATTAAAGGGCCACACACACACATACTCTACTCTCATAACACACAGTACAGTTAGTAGAACAACTGTGTTTTCATTACTGTGTATTTGATAGGTGCCATTGCCCCGGAATTGTATTGCATTGTACTTTCAAGTACAACAATGAGTAGATGAGTGTTATGTGTGTGTATATGTGTAAATAAATGAACACTGAAATTCAAGTATAAAATAAATAAATATATATATAGCTAGAATTCACTGAAAGTCAAGTATTTCATACATATATATATATATATATATATATATATATATATATATATATATATATATATATATATATATATATGAAATACTCCAGTTGGTGAATTCTAGCTGTAAATATACTCCTCCCCTCTTAACCACGCCCCCACCCACGCCCCCCCCCCCCACCCCACCCCAACCACGCCCCGCCCCACCCCCGAACACGCCCCCCACCCCCCACCTCCCGAAATCGGAGGTCTCAAGGTTGGCAAGTATGTTCTATATTACTTTGACAAAATACACTTTTTCTCCTGCACGTGACCTCTGTCTCTGCACTCTGGGAGTCCAGCCCTAACAGATTATGGCAATTTTGGCCCGATGGTGTTTTTTTTTTTGCAGCTGTACAACATGGAGACTGAGGCACCAATGCGTGGTAATTCTTTGTTTGGGCACTCGATTTTACAGAATAATACATGGGCAGACGGAGTTTGTTACAAGCAATGTTTGGCAGAAAACCGTGGGCAAAATTTAGGTGAAAACCAAATCATTCCTTTGTGTGGGATGTACGAAAACTGAGGTGCCAAGGTGTTTTACAAACAAAAATGTTTTACAAACAAAAAATGCCAGTTTTGGTTCCAAAGCCCGAATCCTTATGGACTTGGTACGTAATGATATGAAAATGTCACATCCCGATTATCATGGCCAAAATGATCACGGTTATCATTATTATCACGGTGATGTTGAAAGTGCCCAAAAAGTACTTATACACAAACTGAAATATTTAACCAAATTATTTTAAAATAACACGGTGGAAGTGAGGTTAGTGTATCTGCCTCACAATACGAAGGTCCTGAGTAGTCTTGGGTTCAATCCCGGGCTCGGGATCTTTCTGTGTGGAGTTTGCATGTCCTCCCCGTGACTGCGTGGGTTCCCTCCGGGTACTCCGGCTTCCTCCCACTTCCAAAAAACATGCACCTGGGGATAGGTTGATTGGCAACGCTAAATTGTCCCTAAAGTGTGGATGTGAGTGTGAATGTTGTCTGTCTATCTGTGTTGGCCCTGCGATGAGGTGGCGACTTGTCCAGGGTGTACCCCGCCTTCCGCCCGATTGTAGCTGAGATAGGCTCCAGCGCCCCCCGCGACCCCAAAGGGAATAAGTGGTAGAAAATGGATGGATGGATGGATGGATATTTTAAAAATGTAACAAAGTAAAAAGACACATTGTTAGAAAACCCAATATTTCGCATGTTTTGTGTTTCTTATAGGGACGGCGTGGCGCAGTTGGGAGAGCGGCCGTGCCAGCAACCTGGGGGTTCCTAATTCAATCCCCACCTTCTACCAACCTCGTTGCGTCCGTTGTGTCCTTGAACAAGACACTTCACCCTTGCTCCTGATGGGTCGTGGTTAGGGCCTTGCATGGCAGCTCCCGCCATCAGTGAGTGAATGTGTGTGTGAATGAGTGAATGTGGAAATAGTGTCAAAGCGCTTTGAGTACCTTGAAAGTAGAAAAGTGCTATACAAGTATAACCCATTTACCATTTATGCTTTACTGATAGTGTATTAGTCTCAGTATTGCATTGATTTTAATTGCTAAGCTTTTATAGTTTTAAATATTGCACTGTAGCACTTTTAGATTTATTCAAACGAAACGTGCGTAGCAAATGAAATCTATTATTTCTGCCGGGCGTTGCGGTGTCATACTCTGTTCAGCGGTCTGTGAACGCGACGTAAAAAAACCTCTGTCTTGTATTCCTTTGAGTATAGAACGATCCCTCTGCGCTATGAGAGCAGCTTGCAGGTTCAACATGCACAATTTAATAGCTTAGTTGCTCAGACAGCAATGTGTTTGTATACGTTTGGATTGGGGCATGTCCTTTTTTATTGGGGAAATAAATTAAAAAGTCCTGTTTTTACATGTTATCATTTAAGCTTGCGAGCTGGTGCCAGTCAATCCGTGAGTATGTGCAGGTTTTAATCACTGTTTTTCGATCATTTTTAACTAAAATGGTAATATTAACTGTCAGGAGTTTTACAGGGGTTATCTTGAATACAGTTCATTGTTTCATCTTTTATCATTTATAGACTGAGGTATCCAACAAACACTGTCGGATAAACCAGGAGGACAAGCTGTCGATGCGCATGCATGTAGCTTATTAAGTTGAAGTTAAAGTAGCTATGATTGTCACACACACACGAGGTGTGGCGAAATTATTCTCTGCATTTGACCCAACGCCCTTGAGGGGAGCAGTGAGCAGCAGCGGTTCCAGGTAGCTAATGGGTCCCATTTTTATCTGTTTATTGCAGTGTTTGTCGTGGTCTTACTCCATCATTCTTGCCTAAATGAACCCTATATTTTATTCAGTGACTCTTAAAGTTTAACTTCATTATCCTTTTCTACAAATATATTTTCTAAACTGTTTTGAAGCCATAAAAGGGCAGCGATTAGCTGAAAAATGCATAAAGCTGAATAGTAATTTGAGTTTGAGTTTGAGTTTGAGTTTATTTCGAACATGCAACATGATACATCACAATTTCCAGTTTCTCTTTGCAACATGTTCGAAAAGGAGTAGGAAGAAGCAGAGCTTATTTAATCCTACCCCTTTTCTTTTACATAGCAGTTGCAAAAACTTTTGTTCACTTCCTGTTCTCAATTTATTCACAATATACTGCATAAGTAATCACAATAAAATAATAATAATAATAATAATAATAATAATTGGTGAAGTAAGTTATATTTCATATGATGAGATGAGTAAGATTATTTTGAGAATGAATGAATGGATTAAATAAATTCAGAATGTTTATCATGGTTCTTCTTCTTTGTATTTTGTAAATAATTTAATTTTGAAGAGTTTCTTGAAGTGGATCATATTAGTAAATTTTTTGATAGCTTTGCTTAATCCATTCCATAATTTAATTCCACATACTGATGTACTGAATTTATTTATTTGTAAGTGTTGTACGTGCATACAAATGTTTTAAATTACCTTAAATTATGTTTCTCCTCTTTTTTTGACAATAATTGTTGTATATTCTTGGGTAGCAGGTTATAGTTTGATTTGGGTTTTGTTAGTTCTGTGAATCTTGTTAACACAACGTTTAGGAGGGGGATTTACCCACATATGTGGTCCTCTCCAAGGTTTCTCATAGTCATTCACATCGACGTCCCACTGGGGTGAGTTTTTCCTTGCCCTTATGTGGGCTTTGTACCGAGGATGTCGTTGTGGCTTGTGCAGCCCTTTGAGACACTTGTGATTTAGGGCTATATAAATAAACATTGATTGATTGATTGGTTTCCTGTTCAGGGGTTGTCGCGGAACTAAAATATGGGTGTGTTGACGAAAAACTAAAGTTTGCCGGCAGCTGTCAAGCTTTGACAACCAAAACCAAAACAGACTTGGTTAAAGGAAACATAATACATGTTATTATAGAGATAACTCGTGAAAATAAAGGTCATTGTTCAGAAATGTGTGTGCAGGTGTGGGAGTGTGACTGTGCATAGTTGTCAAACCTGTCAGGCACAGCGTTCGTAAAGCACTTTACTGTGTATCTGCTCTAGTTGTAAACCCCTCCGAGTGTGCTAACTTGGTTTGCAACAAAGTGGCTTCAGTTGAGTGTTTTTTACAGCCGTGTTATGACATCCCTAATGGTCCACCATCTGCAGGTGGCACTTTTAACCTTTTACTTGACCTCATCTGCGTCAGTGGATGGTGCTGGTTAAAAAAATATTTTCCAACATCTAATTTATTTTGTTGTTTCATTACTTAAATTATTATTGGTTTTCGTCCTGGTCGTGGAACTGTGGACCAGCTCTATACTCTCGGCAGGGTCCTTGAGGGTGCATGGGAGTTTGCCCAACCAGTCTACATGTGCTTTGTGGACTTGGAGAAGGCCTTCGACCGTGTCCGTCGGGAGGTCCTGTGGGGAGTGCTCAGAGAGTATGGGGTATCGGACTGTCTGATTGTGGCTGTCCGCTCCCTGTATGATCAGTGTCAGAGCTTGGTCCGCATTGCCGGCAGTAGGTCGGACACGTTTCTGGTGAGGGTTAGACTCCGCCAAGGCTGCCCTTTGTCACCGATTCTGTTCGTAACTTTTATGGACAGAATTTTTAGGCGCAGTCAAGGCGTTGAGGGGATCCGGTTTGGTGGCTGCAGGATTAGGTCTCTGCTTTTTGCGGATGATGTGGTCCTGATGGCTTCATCTGGCCAGGATCTTCAGCTCTCACTGGATCGGTTCGCAGCCGAGTGTGAAGCGACTGGGATGAGAATCAGCACCTCCAAGTCCGAGTCCACGGTTCTGGAGTGCCATTTCCGGGTTGGGAAGGAGACCCTGCCCCAAGTGGAGGAGTTCAAGTACCTAGGAGTCTTGTTCACGAGTGGGGGAAGAGTGGATCGTGAGATCGACACGCGGATCGGTGCGGCATCTTCAGTAATGCGGACACTGTATCGATCCGTTGTGGTGAAGAAGGAGCTTAGCCGGAAGGCAAAGCTCTCAATTTACCGGTCGACCTACGTTCCCATCCTCACCTATGGTCATGAGCTTTGGGTTATGACCGAAAGGACAAGATCACGGGTACAAGCGGCCGAAATGAGTTTCCTCCGCCGGGTGGCGGGGCTCTCCCTTAGAGATAGGGTGAGAAGCTCTGTCATCCGGGGAGAGCTCAAAGTAAAGCCGCTGCTCCTCCACATCGAGAGGAGCCAGATGAGGTGGTTCGGGCATCTGGTCAGGATGCCACCCGAACGCCTCCCTAGGGAGGTGTTTAGGGCACGTCCAACCGGTAGGAGGCCACGGGGAAGACCCAGGACACGTTGGGAAGACTATGTCTCCCGGCTGGCCTGGGAACGCCTTGGGATCCCCCGGGAGGAGCTGGACGAAGTGGCTGGGGAGAGAAAAGTCTGGGCTTCCCTGCTTAGGCTGCTGCCCCCGCGACCCGACCTCGGATAAGCGGAAGAAGATGGATGGATGGATGGATTATTTAAATTAATTTGTTTGAAACGTGCATCATAACTCATAGAGTGCTTTAAAAAAAATCCCTTTACTGTGTGCCCATCTGGCCTTGCCCCAGTGTTACTGCCACTTCTCCCTGTCCTTTCTCTGCTAAGTGAGACCAATCTAGCCAGGGGGGAAAAAAGGGTGTTGATGTTCATCTTCTCAAGGGCCAATACTATATAAATGGAGATTATGTAACTAGCCTGGTCCAGCCTATGCATTAAACCCAGGTTTCCTGATTGAGAGTCGAGCGCGCTTGCCAAAGAACTATAAGCCAAAAAGGCTGTCAGCTTGTTGCCCAGCACGGCTCTTTGAGGTGTCAGGGATGAGTACTGAATTTAGTACTTTTATAGGTACTGACCGAAGTACGACGATACGACCTGGGTATCGATTCACTTAAAATCAAACGGTGCCATATTTCACTAACTTTTGTTGCACGTGACGTCTGGTTGAAAACTCGGCACCGGCTCAAGCGATTGGACGGGGAAACAAGCACTCACATGGGGACGAGCAAGAAGGCTTTTCAAAATGTGCAAGCTCAAAGCTAATTTGCTTTGGATTGTCCATAGACATGCTAAAGATTGGCATTAGCGATTTTACATGGCGATTTCCAGAAGAAGAAAAAAAAGCTGAGCAGGGCATGCACTTTTTGCGTCGGATGAAAAGAGCACAGCTCCCTCCCCCCATTCTTAGAACATTCTACAGAGGCACTATAGAGAGCCTGCTGACCAACAGCATCTCTGTCTGGACTGGAGCCTGCAATGCCTCAGACTGGAAGTCTCTCCAGAGAGTGGTGAGGACGGCGGAAAAGATCATCAGGACTCCTCTTCCTCCTATCCAGGAGATCGCAAAAAGCCGCTGCCCGACCAGGGCTCAGAAAATCTGCAAAGATTCCTCCCACCCCCACCAAGGACTGTTTTCGCTGCTGGACTCTAGAAAGAGGGTCCGCAGCCTCCGAAGCAGAACCGCCAGGTTCTGTAACATCTTCTTCCCTTTAGGCCGTAAGACTCTTGAACGCATCATAATTAAATCATCCCCTCAACTCCCCCCAAAATGGATTAACTCGCTGGAATAAAAAAAACAATATAACGTACATCCATAAACGTGGACTCTTGTGAAAAAGTGCAATATATTTATCTGTACAGTAATCTATTTATTTATTTATATATATTTATTTATTTTATGAGTGTGAATGTTGTCTGTCTATCTGTGTTGGCCCTGCGATGAGGTGGCGACTTGTCCAGGGTGTACCCCGCCTTCCGCCCGATTGTAGCTGAGATAGGCTCCAGCGCCCCCCGCGACCCCAAAGGGAATAAGCGGTAGAAAATGGATGGATGGATTGATATATATATTTATATATTATTTATATATATTTATTTATTTATATATGCACCTTATTGCTTTTTTATCCTGCACTACCATGAGCTTTTGTAACGAAATTTTGTTCTTATCTGTGCTGTAAAGTTCAAATTTGAATGACAATAAAAAGGAAGTCTAAGTCTAAGTCTAAGTCTAAGACCTCCAAATTTGGTAATGAAAACTACAACTAAAATGCAAGTTATCAATCAAACAACTGGTGTGAAAAAGTACAATACATACAGATTAAACACTTCGTAGGGCACAAGAAAATATGTGTGCATTCAACATAATGGCAAAAACTACTTCCTGGCTAAGGCACCGTCTTTGGAACTGCAACTGCATGCAAACTCTAATATATAATACAGTACAGTACAGCAGTGGTCCCCAACCTTTTTGTAGCTGCGGACCGGTCAACGCTTGAAAAATTGTCCCACGAACCGGGGGTGGGGGTGGGGGGGGGGGGGGGGGGGGGTGATGGTATTTATTTATTTATTTTTGTCATAAAGAAATACAATCATGTGTGCTTACGGACTGTATCCCTGCAGACTGTATTGATATCTATATTGATATATAATGTAGGAACCACAAATATTAATAACAGAAAGGGGAGGGAGTTTTTTTGGGTTGGTGCACTAATTGTAAGTGTATCTTGTGTTTTTTATGTTGATTTAATTTAAAAAAAATAAATAAATAAATAAATTCATTCATTTTTTTTAAATTTCTTGTGCGACCCAGTACCAATCAATCCACGGACCGGTGGTTGGGGACCACTGCAGTACAGTACTTGCAAATGAGGCACAGAAGTGTAAGAAAACAAGGCCGCATAGGTCAGTGTTAAAAGTTAAATAATAGAAAAAAATATGTTTGTAAACAAGTAACATTCATTAACACATTTGGAACACACACAAAAGTACCGGAAATTGGTAGGTGTGAGTAATGATTCCCAGGTACTAGGAAATGGTAGTGCATCAATTTAAATGTTAAAAGGTAGCCACTCCTTGTCACATACACTGCCATACCGCTCCACTAGCTGGTATCCATTACACCTGGATAAATATTAGGGAAGTCAGAATACAGCTTGTAAAGCAGTATAGATTTGCTATCCACTCAATATTAGATTACTAATCGCACAACCATTATTGTGTCAATAGCTGGAAACGTACGTGAGTACATTGATTATTGTTACAACAGCAATTTGGAGATTTATTCAAACAGATGATGAGCTGCTCTGCCTGGGTGTTGTGCATTACTGTTTTGGCACCTAACAATAGAAGCGGTGCGCTCACATACATTCTTTTAGTAAGAAGAAAACTTCCAATGATGACACAGCATCAAGAGTTCCAATCCAATTACAGTCGGTTACTTGAAATACTGTAAGATCTTGGGAGTTGGCCTTTGTGTGCTCGAAGCGTCCTTTCCGTGACCTTTGTGGCTTAGGGAAATAATGAAAACTAAACACAGAGCTTTGATGTGGACTCACGGAGAAGGGATCTCCAAGTTATTGTTATACACTTCTCTTTTTATTGCTCTCTCATTACTCTGGGATGAAGTGATGTAATCCACACACATTCCTGACCCTTATAAACCACTTTTAACCTCAGACACAAAAAAAGATAGATAGACAAATAAATAGATAGATCCATCCATCCATCCATTTTCTACTGCTTGTCCATTTCGGGGTGAGCTGGAGCCTATCTCAGCTGCATTAGGGCGGAAAGGCGCGTTACACCCTGGACATACCCCTTTATTTCTTTTCTCACCCTATTAGACCAAACCACAGGAAGTGAACCAAATATAAACACATGGGTTATTGTAGGGCAGGGGTCGGGAACCTTTTTGGCTGAGAGAGCCATGAAAGCCAAATATTTTAAAATATATATCCGTGAGAGCCATATAATATTTTTTTTAACACTGAATACAACTAAATGCATGCACTTTTAAGTAAGACCAACATTTTTAGAGTATAATAAGTATCTTATTCTTTTTAATAGCATTGTTCTTCTGAAGCTAACCAATAATAAATAAAATACTTCTTACCATTAATGCGGCTTCTTGAACAGGTGCGGATGGATGGATTAGAATGCATGAGAATGTTTTATATTTTGAACGTTATTTTTAACACTGTGATTACCAGCGGAATTATTCATTACTTATCGTGTGAAGCAATGTTAGCTAAGATTTATCTGAGAGCCAGATGCAGTCATCAAAAGAGCCACATCTGGCTCAAAAGCTATAGGTTCCCTACCCCTGTTGTAGGGCCAAATGGTGGCAATTAATTACCAGTGATAGAAAAGGAGATACAATCTACCTTTTCGAGCATCATGTTACATTTATCTTAAACTGTCTAATATCTCTGAAATCCTTCCAGCTTCTGATGGCTTGGAGTATGAGCTGTACTCGTGGCGCTCTCTAGTGTCAGAAGGGAGAAAGCGAAATAATTAAGTCAATAGTTCCAATAAACGTATTCAAATGATGAATACATATATTAACTATGGGTGTTATTTTCATTTTTAGATTCCATGAAAATGCCAAATAATATATAAACACACACAATTCGCTTTGTTTGTTTGAATGGAAGAAAAAAAACAAAACGAGAGGTTTCGTAAACTTTTTATTTTCTTTTTTTATAAACTTTTATTTATAATATGCAACATTTACATACAAGCAAATAAATAATAATGATCAAAATATGTACAGAAACAGTACAAAAACAGAACAAAACAACGCCGGGGGTTGTAAACTCATCAAAGCAACTAAAGAAAAATGCTATATATATATATATATATATATATATATATATATATATATATGTATATACTGTATGTATATATATATATGTATATATATAAAGAAAAATGCTATATATATATATATATATATATATACATATATATGTATATATATATATATATATATATATAATTTTTCTTTATATATATGTATATATATATATATATATAGCATTTTTCTTTATATATATATATATATATACATATATATATATATATATATATATATATATATATATATATATATATACATATATATATATATATATATATATATATATATATATATATATATATATATATATATATATATATATATATATATATATATGTAAAGCCATAGGCTCACACAAGTTCTGTAAATAATACAAATTTGGAGCACAGCATCATAGTTTTCACAGTTTTTTGGTTGTTAGAGGTAGAAAGCGTTTCAAAGTAAAGTTGTAATTATTTTGTGGAATCTGAGCCGAGGATGTCGTTGTGGCTTGTGCAGCCCTTTGAGACACTCGTGATTTAGGGCTATATAAATAAACTTTGACTGATTGATTGATTGACTTTTTTAAAGGCAAAAAAAGCAGGTTGGGTATTGAGAAACTTACATTTATGAATATAAAACTTAGCCAATAGTATAATGAGGTTGCAAAGATAAAATTCCTTTTTAAAAATGTTTTCATACTGTGTAAATCCAAATAGGACATCTTTAAAACAAAGCACAAATTTGTTGGTTTCGTAAACTATCAGCAGGTGGCGCCAGACCACAAGATCACGGACGTGACGTCACAAGAGGAAATTGACTCTAACTCCAAATAGTCAGTAATTTAAACTTTCGTCTGTTCACTATACGAACTATATGAGAGACATATTCATATTGACCTCTTTCAAAATCACATAACAATCATTATTGAACGTGACGGGCTGGTCACTCCGGTGTACCTTGAATCAATTTAAGTGGACCCCGACTTAAACAAGTTGAAAAACGTATTCGGGTGTTAGCATTTAGTGGTCAATTGTACGGAATATGTACTGTACTGTACTGTGCAATCTACTAATAAAAGTTTCAATCAATCAAGTGTGTGGTGCGTCATAAACTCCAAAGCCGTAGGTGGCGGTATGCATCTTTAAACTCTCAATCCATCATTAGACCGAAGAAGAAGAACACATTTAATCACTAAAGCATATCAGCCAAAATGGCTGGGCGGAAATGGCTAGTGACAAACCGGATGACCACGCCACAATATTAGGTAGGATAGCTAACACAAGTAGCCTATAAATATTTCGGTTTTATAAAGTAAAATAAAGGTATTTTGGTTGAGACATGTGAGGTATTAGTTTAACAATATGTTGACAGTAGTTTTTGGTTTTAAATTGCTAAACACAACCAAACAACATGTCAGTGCACAATTCTTAAGACAACACTGTTTGCTAGGTGGTCAAGCTAACTCTTTTGGTTTACAGATCCTTACTCATCTTTATTCTCCTCTCCATGCTGGTCTGCTTGACATGAGGCCTCCCTTAAGGAGTGACTGACATGTTTAACAATTAAGGTAAGCAAGTATGTTTTTTTTTATAGAGCCACAGCTAGTATTCTGGACCATGTTGCATGTCGTGGCTCATTTACAAACAGAGGACTTCACCCTACTATACTCATGGCCTGAGTTCTTAATACCTGTTTTATACAGTATTTCATACTTGCCAACCTTGAGACCTCCGATTTCGGGAGGTGGGGGGAGTGGGGTGGGCGTGGTCGGGGTGGGACGGGGCGTGGTTGGGGCGTGGCTTAAAGGGGAGGAGTATATTTACAGCTAGAATTCACCAAGTCAAGTATTTCATATATATACAGGTAAAAGCCAGTAAATTTGAATATTTTGAAAAACTTGATTTATTTCAGTAATTGCATTCAAAAGGTGTAACTTGTACATTATATTTATTCATTGCACACAGACTGATGCATTCAAATGTTTATTTCATTTAATTTTGATGATTTGAAGTGGCAACAAATGAAAATCCAAAATTCCGTGTGTCACAAAATTAGAATATTACTTAAGGCTAATACAAAAAAGGGATTTTTAGAAATGTTGGCCAACCGAAAAGTATGAAAATGAAAAATATGAGCATGTACAATACTCAATACTTGGTTGGAGCTCCTTTTGCCTCAATTACTGCGTTAATGCGGTGTGGCATGGAGTCGATGAGTTTCTTTTTTTTTTTTTTTTTTTTTTGTGTCCTGTCCAGCTTCTCAGGCAAATCATATAGTTGATGTAGATGACCTTGTCGGCTGTTCAGATTTACTTTACAAAAGAGAAGTGTAGGATACTTCTCTTGTTGCCTTATTTGTATTTGACTTTATTAAATGTATTTATATTATCATTTAGTGCAGCCGGGCCGGAGCAGGAGGGGATAGAAAGAGAAAAAAAAAGAAGACAGAGGGGGAAATTGTGGGGACAAGAGGGGGATTAGACAGAGAGACAAAAACAACAACAGCAAACAACAACAACAACAACAATAGAGCAACATCAGCAAATATGACATGTACAAATATGATGGTAAAAGTAATAGCAAATAAGCAGTTAGCAAAAAATAATACAGAAATGACAATGAGCATTATTACACTACAAATGGATCAATACAAATACCAATAGAAATAGCGCTATTGATAATGAACAATACAAATAATTTACCTTTTATTATCAACAATACAGTTGTTTAAATGCAACAATACATATACGTAATGATAACTTGAGATACGAAAGAATGCAGAAAAATGGAGGGGGAGAAAGAGAAGCAACCTACATTAACCTTGTAGATTGTTATAGTAACAATAGGTTAAGCTTTGTCAGTGTGCCATGTGTTACACCCAGTTTACCCTAGGGCAACAACGTTAATATATGTTTGATGAAACGTGATAATGTGCACGAGTGTAAGTATGCATATGTACTTGTATATGTACAGAATGTGTATATGTGTTTGTACAATGAATGTATATGTACAGAATGTGTATATGTGTTTGTACAGTGAATGTATATGTACAGTATGTGTATGTTTGTATATTGAATGTCCGTGTGGATGTACGAACATTAGGTAGGTAAATATGTACTGTATTTGTGTATGTATGTGGGAGCGTAGGTACCTATGTACGTATGTGAGCATATGTGAATTTGCATGTACAATACATTCGACTCCCAGAGTGCGTGGGAGCCAGAGCACGGCCCCATCACCCCCGAGAGCCCAACCCACAACTGATGGTGGAAACTTTACACTAGACTTCAGGCAACGTGGATCCTGTGCCTCTCCTGTCTTCCTCCAGACTCTGGGACCTCGATTTCCAAAGGAAATGCAAAATTTGCATGGTTGGGTGATGGTTTGGGGTGCCATGTCATCTGCTGGTGTCGGTCCACTCTGTTTCCTGAGATCCAGGGTCAACGCAGCCGTCTACCAGCAAGTTTTAGAGCACTTCATGCTTCCTGCTGCTGACCTGCTCTATGGAGATGGAGATTTCAAGTTCCAACAGGACTTGGCGCCTGCACACAGCGCAAAATCTACCCGTGCCTGGTTTAGGGACCATGGTATTTCTGTTCTAAATTGGCCCACCAACTCCCCTGACCTTAGCCCCATAGAAAATCTGTGGGGTATTGTGAAAAGGAAGATGCAGAATGCCAGACCCAAAAACGCAGAAGAGTTGAAGGCCACTATCAGAGCAACCTGGGCTCTCATAACACCTGAGCAGTGCCAGAAACTCATCGACTCCATGCCACGCCGCATTAACGCAGTAATTGAGGCAAAAGGAGCTCCAACCAAGTATTGAGTATTGTACATGCTCATATTTTTCATTTTCATACTTTTCAGTTGGCCAACATTTCTAAAAATCCCTTTTTTGTATTAGCCTTAAGTAATATTCTAATTTTGTGACACACGGAATTTTGGATTTTCATTTGTTGCCACTTCAAATCATCAAAATTAAATGAAATAAACATTTGAATGCATCAGTCTGTGTGCAATGAATAAATATAATGTACAAGTTACACCTTTTGAATGCAATTACTGAAATAAATCAAGTTTTTCAAAATATTCAAATTTACTGGCTTTTACCTGTATATATAGATATACATATATATAGATATATATAGATGTATCTATATATATAAGAAATACTTGACGTTCAGTGAATTCTAGCTATATATATATATATATATGTATATATATATGTATTTTATTATATATATATATATTTATTTTATTTTATATATATATATATATATATATAAATACTTGAATTTCAGTGTTCATTTATGATGATGCATTGCTGTGTGGCACGCACAAAAGTGCTTTCATCAAATGCACTAGATGGCAGTATTGTCCTGTTTAAGAGTGTCACAACATTGCTGTTTACGGCAGACGAACTGCTTTATGGTATACAAAAACGTGACTGCTGTTGTTGAGTGTTGTTGCCACGCTGGGAGGATGTTAATGAAACTGCCTAACAATAAACCCACATAAGAAACCAAGAACTCGCCCTCCATCATTCTACAGTTATAACGTTATTGGGCAGGTATGCTGTTTATGTTGTGGGTTAGCTGGACTCAGGTCCATGAGGACCTGAGTCCGCCTGAATTTCGGGAGATTTTCGGAAGAAAATTTGTCCCGGGAGGTTTTCGGGAGAGGCTTTGAATTTCGGGAGTCTCCCGGAAAATCCGGGAGGGTTGGCAAGTATGCAGTATTTATATGACAACATTATGTCTATCTGTCAGCCCACTGACTTTCGAGAGTAATTGAAATCCCCACGAAACTAGAAATGTATAATTCTGATGAAGCTGACTCGACAAAACAAACAGTCCAGTTGCGATCGATTGAATGCCCTGACAATACAATGACCTGGATTAAATGGAACACCCATAGACATAGAAATGTCTAATTGTAGACCATCACAATGTATCTATCTGGGCCATACTTGCCAACCCTCCCGATTTTCCCGGAAGACTCACGAATTTCAGTGCCCCTCCCGAAAATCTCCCGGGGAAACCATTCCTGATTTCCACCCGGACAACAATATTGGGGACTAGCCTTTAAGGCACTGCCTTTAGTGTCCTCTACATCCTGTCGTCACGTCCGCTTTTCCTCCATACAAACAGCGTGCCGGCCCAGTCACATAATATGTACGGCTTCTATACACACCAGTGTTGGGTTAGTTACTGAAAACCAGTAACTAGTTACAGTTACTAGTTACTTTATTTCAAAAGTAACATGTGAGGTGAGTGACGTCAGTGAGTGAATGGGCGAGAGAAATGAGGGACCGGCAACAGTGAGTGCGTGCAGGTGCTCTAGCTTGGTGGATGGCTGCGTCCAATAAAGTCACAAAGTTGCAACAAACCGCCGGGTCGTCATTCACCCTCAGCTGTAAAGTGAAGGTTGTTAGCCCCGAAGTACATAGGCCCTGGAGGAACGTCTCCCTGCGCCCCTCAACTACGGTCTGGGAGCCCCCCCCCTTCCCCTCCCACACAAAGCACGCCTCTTCTTTTCCACCGCGGCGCTGCAATAAAACACACTCAGATCTTCTGTTTCTAGCCGATACTGCGTTATTTTACGTTATTTTTTATGTAGTAACGCATCATTGTAACGCGTTAGTCCCCAACACTGATACACACACACACAAGTGAATGCAAATCATACTTGATCAACAGCCATACAGGTCACACTGAGGGTGGCCGTATAAACAACTTTTAACACTGTTACAAATATGCGCCACACTGAACCCACACCAAACAAGAATGAAAAAACACATTTCGGGAGAACATCCGCACCGTAACACAACATAAACACAACAGAATAAATACCCAGAACCCCTTGCAGTACTAACTCTTCCGGGACGCTACAATATACACCCCCCGCTACCACCAATCACCGCCCCCCACCCAAACCCCCACCCTCATCTCCCGAATTCTTAGGTCTCAAGGTTTGTAAGTATGATCTGGGCATCCTCAAATTGCGTATGATGCTTCGCAGAAGTCCTAGCTCGTCATTAGCTTTGTCATTTTAAATATCTCATCTGCAGCAGTGATTTTGACACAGTAAAACTTACAAAAAACCAAACACTTTTAAATAATTTAATTACTGATTTGCACCAAACTCTGTAGTGGGGTGTTAAGTTAAAGTTAAAGTAACAATCATTGTCACACACACATTAGGTGTGGTGAAATTTGTCCTCTGCATTTGACCCATTCCCTTGTTCATGTTGTTCCATGTATCAATTTAAGTGGACCCCGACTTAAACAAGTTGAAAAACGTATTCGGGTGTTACCATTTAGTGGTCAATTGTACAGAATATGTACTTCACTGTGCAATCTACTAATAAAAGTTTCAATCAATCAAAACCCCCTGAGAGGTGAGGGGAGAAGTTAGCAGCTGCAGTGGCCACGCCCGGGAATCATTTTGGTGATTTAACCCCCAATCCCAACCCTTGATGCTGAGTGCCAAGCAGGGAGGTAATGGGTCCCATTTTTATAGTCTTTGGTCTGACTCGGCCGGGGTTTGAACTCACGACCTACCGATCTCAGGGCGGACACTCTAACCACTAGGCCACTGAGTAGGTAAATGAAAACAAATATGTTTAGAAATCCAAATGAACTGCATGAGTATGAATATGCTTTCATATTAGTCCCTCCAAAAAGTGTCCAATAAGCCAAAAATATGTTGCTAGATTTGTTGCTAGTCGCTCTTTTCGATAAAGACAATCTAGACGGGTCTTATTATGAGGGAAGGATATTGTTAACGTTTTAACTAGTACCAAATCGGTGCCGATGCTTAAACGGTGCCTGAATCGGTACCAAATCAACCAAAAACATGCAGATTATTGTGGTGAACACTAGAACCATGTCTGTCACCCAGTAAGCCTCAGGTGGGGGTGTAGATCATTATAAGTTCAGGTGACCCCGACATAATGATAAACAATGAATCCTTGACAGTAATTCTCAATGGGGTGTGTGTATTTATGTATGTATGCATGTATGTATATATGTATGTATGTGTGTATGTATGTGTGTATATATATATATATATATATACGTATATATATATATATATACAGTATTTTTTTAAGTCGCTTCGGAGTATACTTCGCACCGGCCGAAAATGCACAATAAAGAAGAAAAAAAACATATATACGTCGCACTGGAGTATAAGTCGCATTTTTGGGGGAAATTTATTTGATAAAATCCAACACCAACAATAGACATTTGAAAGGCAATTTAAAATAAATAAAGAATAGTGAACAACAGGCTGAATAAGTGTACGTTATATGATGCACAAATAACCCAACTGAGAACGTGCCTGGTATGTTAATCAACACATCATGGCAAGAGTCATTCAAATAACTATAACATATAGAACATGCTTTACGTTTACCAAACAATCTGTCACTCCTAATCGCTAAATCCGATGAAATCTTCTCCCTCGGTGTCGCTCCTGGTATGCGCTTCGCTAGCGTCCATTCTTCCTGCTGCTCGATCGCCGTTTTCTGCTGCATATTTCACTACGTCCAGCGTGTAATCTGCAGTATATGATTTCCTTTTCGGTGCCATTTTAGTTCAGTCCTTCTCAGTTTTTATAAGTTACCGCGATTGTTGATGTGATCCATTTTAATAGCTACGGCAGTAGCGTATAGCATATAGCAGTTAGCATTTCAAAACCCACAATGCACTTCTGCCATGACCCACCGCCGCCGAATTCTTATTGGTTGGCATGTGAGTGACGATTGCTGACGTGTGTGTGACGATTGCGGACATTTGCTTCGTCGCTCACACGAATGAGATAAATAATATTATTTGATATTTTACGGTAATATGTTAATAATTTCACACATAAGTTGCTCCGGAGTATACGTCGCACCCACGGCCAAATTATGAAAAAAACTGCGACTTATATTCCGAAAAATACGGTGTATATATATATATATATATATATATATATATATATACATATCCATGATTTTTTACTTTTTTGGATCGATAAAGAATCGTTACAAATAAGAGTCGCGATTCATTCAAAAATCTATTTCTTTTGACACCCCTAATAGTATAGTGCCACTAATAGCTAACTGGAAACCGCCACACTAATCACTCGCTGACAACTGGCACTCTGATTGCTAGCTGACAACTGGCGCGCTGATTGCTAGCTGACAACTGGCGTGCTGACCGCTCGCTGACAACGAGCAACTGCAGCAGTAATTGCTAGCAAGCAAATAAAGCGCTAATCCCAAGGTCTCCTAATTGCTAACATTAATAAAATATCAGATTTATTCATGTTTTTAATTTAAAACTGCAATGTATAGCAGTTATATAGTATAGGGACGGCGTGGCGCAGTGGAAGAATGGTCATGCGCGACCCGAGGGTCCCTGGTTCAATCCCCACCTAGTACCAACCTCGTCATGTCCGTTGTGTCCTGAGCAAGACACTTCACCCTTGCTCCTGATGGGTGCTGGTTAGCGCCTTGCATGGCAGCTCCCTCCATCAGTGTGTGAATGTGTGTGTGAATGGGTAAATGTGGAAGTAGTGTCAAAGCGCTTTGAGTACCTTGAAGGTAGAAAAGCGCTATACAAGTACAACCCATTTATCATTTATTTATAGCGAGTAGGGTGTCCGTGCCACTGCTATCAATAAAGTATACATATTATTATTGATCCAACACTACAGTGTGTTGGATCAATAATAATATGTATTTAAAGACAATAAAATTTGTGGATAAATTGCGTGTACCGCCGTGGACCCCCTGTTGAACACCTCTTACCATGAATCGATTAACGTGGACCCCGACTTAAACAAGTTGGAAAAACTTATTCAGGTGTTACCATTTAGTGGTCAATTGGACGGAATATGTACTGTACTGTACAATCTACTAATAAAAGTCTCAACCAATCAATCAAAAAACCTAGACCACAAGGAAGTGTTAAATGTTGATTAGAGTCATCATAGGTCCCCTTTATGAAGCAGAGTAACAGTGCCATCTACTGTATGGAATTGGAATGACAAGCTGCATTCAGAGCAAGGTTGTAACAGGCATCGCGCCAAATCTAGTTGAGACAGTCCAAATTTATTATCACAAATCAATTAATTTATGGTAAATTCTGTAGTATAAATACAATACTGTTTGTATATTGGGTATCATGAAAAAAATATATATATTACTATTCAGTTAATTTTTTGTGTGTTTGTTTGTGTTATTTAGGACTCTTCACAATCCGATGCTAATTAAGTTTACTTTGCAATGAAAGAGAGTATCTGCCTTAAGTAAAACCTGACAGCCTAAATGCAGAACATGCCTTTAGGTATTTCCCGACAATGTCCGCAATGTGATGTCTTCTATATTTGCAGGTAACACAAATAACCATGTGACGGAATGCAAATGCATGTCGTGTTTATAAGTCACATTTCCCAAGTGCTCATTGCGTGTTGGCCCTGCGCTGGTGTATGAACGTGTCCATCCATCTGTGCTCTTCCCCACTATGACTTTGTCTCTCCTCTGAAGGCTTTCCAGACGCCTTGTGGTTTGATGTGTTTTTGTTTCTAATGAGCCAATTTCTCTTGTGTTTCACTCCCCTCAGGGAGCACCGTGTAGCTAATAGAACCAGTCTAAAATATAGTCACCGCAGTGGGAGAGATAGATGCTAACAAACAGAGATGCATAGAGTAGCCAACAATTGTGAAGTGAATTATATTTATATATCGCTTATCTCTAGTGACTCAATGCGCTTTACATTGTGAAACCCAATATCTAAGTTACATTTAAACCAGTGTGGGTGGCACTGGGAGCAGGTGGGTAAAGTGTCTTGCCCAAGGACACAACGGCAGAGACTAGGATGGCGGAAGCGGGAATCGAACCTGGAACCCTCAAGTTGCTGGCACGGCCACTTTACCAACCGAGCTATGCCGCCCCATTGTACACAAAGTAAGAGTATTGTTACTTTACAAAAGTAATATCAATCAAAAGTAAAAAGTAGTCATCCAAATGATTATCGTATTTTTCGGAGTATAAGTCGCACCGGAGTATAAGTCGCACCTGCCGAAAATGCATAATAAAAAAGGAAAAAAACATATATAAGTCGCACTGGAGCCCGGCCAAACTATGAAAAAAAACTGCGACTTATAGTCCGAAAAATACGGTACTTGAGTTTAGTAAAACAACTGCTTAAGTACTGAGTGACTGGTGAGTAACTTCTGATTTATTTAGTCAATTTTAATGGTACTTGCACCACAACCGTGCATGTGCGTGACAGACAGAGATCCTACTACAGCATGTACTACAAAAATATTGCCATTTAATCGTCCCTCGTGATGTTATATACAGGCATGTGAAATGTCCGTGAAAACGTGGAAATCCTTGTTTTTGAACATTAATTTTGGAGTGAAAACGTCATTTTACGTTTACGATCTAAACAATTTGTAAGTACTCGCTGTTCCTCTTCCTAACTGCAGTAAGCTGCAGGACAGGGAGACGATCAGGCACACCGAAACAAGCTTGCTAGTTAGCATGATCTAGCCCAGTGGTTCTTAACCTGGGTTCAATCGAACCCTAGGGGTTCGGTGAGTCGGCCTCAGGGGTTCGGCGGAGCCTCCGCCGCGGAGGTCAAGACACACACTCATCGTGTAAATAAAAACTTCTCCCTATCGCCGTATTATGGATACCCCCAAACAATGTTTCCTCTAATTTTCCATCTGATTTGCAGGTGTGTAATTTGTTGTGTGTTTATGTGTTGGTTTTGTTCTTTGAACAAAGTGATGTTCATGCACGGTTCATTTTGTGCACCAGTAAAAAAAACATATAAGTTTGTCTTGTATTTGAAATGTTTTTTTAATTTATTTTTCACTAAAGGGTTCGGAGAATGTGCATATGAAATTGGTGGGGTTCGGTACCTCCAATAAGGTTAAGAACCACTGATCTAGCCAGCGGCGAGGCCATGCGTTTCTCACCTAACCCTTCAGTGATGTCCTACTTAGTTCGACTTCACCTCTCAAAATACCGTAATGTGTGTCACCACATGGACACGGCTGGAGATACTATACAGTAACACACTTGCACGCTACTGGGAATTTAATCCCCTCAACAGTGTACAAAAGGGTCTATTTTTCGGAGCATTTAACATTCAATTAACCCGCTTCAGCAATTAAAACATATCTTACGTGGTACTGTCAAAATTTAAAGAATTGTATAAAACAAATGAAACATGAAAAAATAAAGAAATAAAATATTTGAACTCACAATTTGTATAAGCCAGTGGTACCGTCGTAGTCGGTTGATTCGTGTGAAAGTGGCGAGCAAACCATTTCGCCGCCGGTGTTGTGCCAAAATGCGATTGCCTGCCAAAAATTGATTTCCTTCGCAGAAGCGCGTATCGCTCGCTAAACCTGCATTATGCTTGGCTTCGTCTGTCCACAGTGGATTACTAGGTGTAAGACAAACACTTTATCTTCGTGGTTGTTGTACCAGTGAGTTTTCTGTGGCTTTCTATTGCTCGTATGGTTCCGGTGCCACTTCCTGTTTTTGCAACTTGTGATTGGATCACAGCGTAAGGCCAGCTAGAAGGCCTTACTGACAACAACTCGTGATCTGATTGGCTATCGCGATTGTCTATCAACTCTATGTGTCCGTTGACTTACAGTGCACAGACGCCCGCATTGTTGATTCTGAAGGCTCCGGGCAGATTTGGTACAGCATGGCAACATAAGCTAGCTGAATTCTGATTGGATACAAACTCTAACCTAAAAACAACAGCATTGGAAGGAGCATAATATGACATGAAGAGAATATGAATACTTTTAGATATTTAGGGAAAGTAAATTAAAATGTACTTTTATCTTTAATTATAATCATGATTTCTGGTTATGTTAGGCTAGCAGAGAAGGCCTTGCTGGCCCTAATGGCCCACCACTGGATCCAGCTAGCTTACTTGTTGTTGCCTCTGTTCGCTCTCCGAGCCACAACGTTGACAGCTGTCTACTTTGCTGCTAATCATATTTGGATGATTACAATCCCAAACACTGTTAGTTCTAAAACAGTTGTAGTTCTAGAGCAGTGGTTCTTAACCTGAGTTCGATCGAACCCTAGGGGTTCGGTGAGTCGGGCTCAGGGGTTCGGTGGAGGTCAAGACACACCCGACTCATCGTGTAAATAAAAACTTCTCCCTATCGGCGTATTGCGGATACGGCAACAGCAGAAGTCACACTGATTTGCAGGTGTGTCATTTGTTGTGAGTTTATGCACTGTTGGTTTTGTTCTTTGAACAAGGTGATGTTCATGCACGGTTCATTTTGTGCACCAGTAAAAAAACATGGTATCACTTTAGTATGGGGAACATATTCACCATTAATTAGTTGCTTATTAACATGCAAATTAGTAACATATTAGACTAGTCATTATTAAGTACTTATTAATGCTAAACCAAATAACTCTAAATTAAGTCTGTTACTTAGAATATGTTCCCCTAGTGTTCAAAAAACTCTAAATTAAGTCTTTGTTACTTATTACTATTGTTCCCCATACTAAAGTGTTACCAAAAACATATAACTTTATCTTGAATTGGAAAAAAAAAAACATTTTATTTTTCACTAAAGAAGGGTTTGGTGAATGCGCTTATGAAACTGGTGGGGTTCGGTACCTCAAACAAGGTTAAGAACCAATGTTCTAGAGTGTTTACTAGTAGCCAGCAAGAAGGTATATTTATGATGTGACGGATGTAAACCGAAGTCACAAAACAGGAAGTATATTACCCGAGGGGACGTGGCTACAAGATAGTGTTGCCAAATTGGAAACTTTTTCTGAATTCTTTGCATGCATGTTATACAATTTTACATTACTTTTTCAATTATAATAATGTTAGTAAATTATCTACTACAAAAATTATGTGGAACATTACATGGGGCATGTAAGTGTCAAGACAGCCAAGAGAGGTTAGTAGATGAGAATAAATCTACTGTAAAGGTAAAATATAATGTAGAAATGCACCCAGGCCTTTCAAAATGTTCTTTCGGGGCTTGCGTGGCAGCACTTTGTGCCGATTTTCTTTGTTTTTAACGTCAGTTTTTCTCTTTTTTTTCCTCAAAGGATGCTCAAATGCCCGTATATAAACGAGCTAATGTCAGCATATCCACAGCTAAAATGTAAACATCTACAACTTACCGCAATATATTTTCTCAGGTTTTAAGTGGAATTCATGTAGGCTGAAATGTGAACATCTCTACTGACACAGATGAATGACAGCGTATTATATAACTTTTACGTTTGTAAAGTAAGAATTGGCATCGCCTCGTGTCTGACGCCATGTCACTTTTTAGAATGTGTAGTTTAATAAGTGCGGTCATGTGACTGCCAGGCTGTATTTAATTGGTGAAATGGAGTAAAAACGCCACTAGTGTTTACGGTTGGATTGGTGAAACAGAATGGAAGACCATCCATCCATCCATCCATTTTCGACTGATTGTCCCTCTCGGGTCGCAAGGGTGGCTGGAGCCTATCCCAGCTGCATTCGGGCAAATGGCGGGGTACACCCTGGACAAGTCGCCACCTCATCTCAGGGCCAACACAGGCAGACAACATTCACATACCAGGGCCAATTTAGTGTTGCCAATCAACCTATACCCAGGTGCATGTCTTTGGAGGTCGGAGGGAACCCACGCAGTCATGGGGTGAACATGCAAACTCCACACAGAAAAACCTCGAGCCCGAGGATCAAACCCAGGACCTTATTGTGAGGCACACGCACTAATCCCTGTTCCAGCATGCTGCCCTTCCAATAGAAGACGTCTCTCCAAAATAATAAATTTTCGCAAGCAGTAATCAATAGATTATAAATAAATATCATAATGATATAAATAAATGTACCGATCGGAACGAAACTCAATGTAACTGAGTAGAACTAGCAAATCTTGTTGACAAAAATACTTAAGTAAAAGTAAACAGTATGCTGCAATTTATCCAAAAAGTTAGTTAAATAAATGTAGCACATTACTACCCACCTCCAGCTAAAAAAACAACTATTTTCCAGAATGTGTTTATGGCAGTTTGTGACAGCGTATTATTTTTCTGTCAATTAGACTGTAGTTATTCAAAAGCTATTTGCAACTGCAGTGGAAAATGTATGCCATCTCCTGGGGCCTTACTCTGTGAGTGTGTAA